>NC_068282.1:25474005-25736505 GCF_025860055.1 Xyrauchen texanus | reverse complement strand
TCTACACACAATAGTACGTAAGTATAAACACTACGGGACCACGCAGCCACCACACCACTCAGGAAGGAGACGCATTCTGTCTACCAGAGATTAAAGTATTTTAGCACGAAAAGTGCACATCAATCCCAGAACAACAGTAAAGGACCTTGTGAAGATGCTGGATGAAACGGGTAGGCAAGTATATCCACAGTAAAACAAGTCCAATATCAACATAACCAACGGAACAAACCACTGCCAAACTCTGGTCAAGTCTGTTGTTTTAAATGCAATGTTTATAAAGTTGAGTTGAGATTAAAGTGCAAATGCAATGATTTAATTATATAAATATGTATATGGTTTACGTGTGCTGCATGGTTCACAGTGGATTAGTGCTCTGCTCTGTCATCCACACTAAGATTGCAGCCTTTAGCGGTTTAATAAATCACACTAGGACATGTCATGGTTTTAATATGATTAATTGTCCATTTCAGTGTAAGGAATAACAGAGCATGCAAGCTGGTACCGGACTGAGTCGGTGCTCAGTACTACCTGTACTGCAGAAACACTAGAATCGTTACATCTTTTTTATTTGAATATCGACTTGATACCGAAGTACAGGTACTTTTGACAACACTAAAAAGTAGAATAGCATGGGAATTGACTAGCTGCTTTGAGGCACTGCTTACCTGATCTTGACAGACAATAATGATCAAACTGGTGACTTGCTCAATCAATAGGTCAGGCTTTAGCTGAATCATACAGTATCACACCTAACTCAAAGGAGCACTAATCTCACCCAGTGTAACAAAAAAATTAACCCAGTTCATACCATAAAACCACATAATTAACATTAAATAGAACTTAAAACATAACAATAAAGCACAATAACTTTTAAATGTTAATAAGATCCCCCACACAGACCCCAAAACCTGCACAGATGTACCTAATTTATTATGCAATGGCAACAGCCACTAGCAAGTCCTTAACCATAAACAAGAACAAACGTTACAGTAGATTCCTGGTACCTATACATGACTTTGATTTGATAGTTTTAGCATCTGATATTCCTTTAAATACATAAACGTGCCATGTTGCCCTTTGCACTAAGATAAGTGAAAATATGAAGACGAGTGATCGGTCCATCTAACCACTGATCTTCAAAAAATACATGAAAAAAAAAAAGAAGCCAGAAATGAATGAAAGTGGATGAGTGTGTGCTGGCTAGCTGTCACTGCCATTCTGTGTTGTTAATATACACATTAAGATCCATAAGAAATGTTCCGTTATACACAAGTCCAGATGTTTATGCAAGCAGTTATAACTTGCATGATAGTTATTACTTCTTTGACATTAACAGTTTGCACAATGCTATCATGCTAATCTGTTTTAAAACCTATGTGGGTTTTGTATTTTTGTTCTTTCAAGAGGGAAATTTGTCTTGATTAACAGTAAGACAAGCTTGATATCAAAGAGCAGTCAAAGTTAGCAGCATTAGACAAAGTAGGATAATGAACAAAATAAATATTGATTGTATCCTATTATTGGGGATGAGGATGTAAATTGAACCTTCACCTCTTCAAGTAACTCAACGTTGAATGCAATATGCTGCTTTAAAAACGGTATAAAACGTAGGGCATATTGTGCTTACGTAAAGTTGTTGAATGCAGACACAAACAATAAAAAACGGTCAAATATTTAACATACACATAAAAACAGGGACCCATACACAAGAGTATGCGGTTAATATGATGACATGTGCATAGCCAGTCTCTCTCTATGCTGGTGTGTAAGCAGATTTGAATATCTTTAATTAGATTACATCAACATTCGAACTGTGTAAGGAGAGAGTTTTTGACTAATATTTATGTTGATATATAACTGGTAAAATATATAACTTTGTTGACTCCAGAGGTGTAAAGCTAAAACAAAAGTTAGATTTACTTTTATTTAGGCAACATTAACAAAATCCAATACAAATGTTTTTTTTTAATAAGATCACATTTTGAAAATTATCAGGCAGCATTAATTGGGGAACACAATTTATTAGGCTCACATCTAACAGGAAAATTAGCGTTTTCTATTCTATTAAGCACAGACTTCATGACGTAAACAACTGATGTAGCCGTTTAATGAAAGAAGAAATTATGTGGGGTGTGTTGAACTTTCCAGAGGTAATGGTTATTTATATTTAAATTATTATAACTATAGTTAGCATTTATACTTGTCTTTAGATCTTAATTTGTATTACTGATTTTCACCTGTTGTCGTAGATGGATACTAGCGTGATGGCAAATGGGGCTGGTGGAGGAAGTTGGACACAGTAAATGTTTGAATTTGGGGAGGTGGTTATATAAAAATTTACCACTTTGTTATTTTAATTGTGTTTTGTTTAGTTTGAAAAGCAACATGAATTAAAAATATCCAAAAAGAAATCCATGCAAAATATTCCAGTAAAATATTGGCAGTGTGGACAGGGGATTGACAAGGTAATCGGATATTGCAATTTTTCATAATCCAAAAAATTGTGAATACATTTCTTCCATATCACCCAAACTTAGTAGGGTATATACCTGGAGATTTTCAAGGGCCAAACTGTTATTCGGTGATACAAACAAGGAGATACTGTACTTACAAATACCAGTTCATGTTTATCCCCTCCACTGCACAGTTCCCCTTCCAAATCATCATTTGCCTCATCATCATCGTCGTCGACAGAGATCTTTCGTCTCACTTGTCGGGCAGCTGCTTGTTTCGAGGTATTCTCAGAATTGCCTCTGCCCCTCTCCTGCTTGCTCTGGCAATGACTGCACACCTTGATGCGATCCTTCACCTGCTTTAGAACACCTGAGAGTATAAGAATAGGTTTATATATCATCATAGGGAAACATCTATAAACATCTATTCTGCAATGTCCTATATTGGATGAATAATTATATTGATCTATCTACCAATTGCATTTTTTGCAAATATTTAAGGACTGCTGCTCATTACTTATTTAGTGCCTATTTTGTAATACAAGGTAACAAGTCAATTTTGGCTAAATAGACATCTAAACTGGCCATTAAAACAAAGCTGATTATGGCACACATCTCTCTATCCATCCATCCCCTTTAAACGGCTATGTACAAATCTAACCATATGATTCATCTCCTTAAATGACACTGGCTGAGCCAACTTTATCATAAGATTTATTTGTTTATTATTTAGTGAAACCGGTGTTGCCTGTCACAATTTGTCACATGCTGTGATTGCAAGCAGCAGCCAGTGACATACTGTCAGGAAACCAGCTGTCGCAACTTCCATGACAACAGCATCGCAGGCTTTAAACACAGTCAGAAAAACTCATTGGTCATTAAAGTTCTGATTAATGTACCTCTCCACCAGTATTTCTGGGAGATGATTTCCCATGTCTGCTGCTGGTTGAGGTGTTCCCCTCCGGACGTGATGTGCGCCTCCTTGATCAGTTCCTTCCGCCGCTCGGCCTGCAGCACCACTTCCAACTCCGTGAATTCATCCAGGCCTTTCTGCCGCCTCTGATAATAAAGAATCCCATTGCGCACTATATAACATGCGGCTGCTTTGCGGATCTTTCTCTTTGTGTTGCCGTGCGTGCCCGGTGCGTAAGGCTCACGTTCATCGGTCAAATAGCGCTGGATGGCCAAATAACTCTCCTCGCTCGACATTACCCCGAATAATGACGCTTACTTAACAAAAGCAAGACACACGAGCAAAAAAATAGTATTCACGAACGTAGAATTCAATAAGGTATTTTTCAGCCCGTTTCCACTTCCATAGAGGACACAGAAAAGTATCGAGTGTGTGATTTCTGAAATGTTTTCCAAGGGGGAACGTCAGTTCTTGACCGTGCGGGGTGGACTTGCACGAACAGACAAAATGGCTGCTGCACAACCGGATGTTGCGTTTGAAATTGCGGAAACAACGACGAGCAGTTAAAAGTGTTCAGCGCTTACAACAGAGAGCGCTGTTTACCAACAAGACAAATTCACTAACCATATCAATGATCATATACGATGTTTTAGACACGTTTCACTGTAATCATAAGCATAATTTATCATAAGCGGATTTTCTAAATGTAGGAGAAAAATTGGATGCAGAATATAGAATAAGGCTTTTAATAAACAAATGTATATTGATTGAAATGTAGCTGTCAGTCTTATATGAACAGAATAAACAATGTAGTGCCCAGCAAACATGCCCATGCGAGCCCACCATGGGCAAGTGTGGGTTTACTGTGGGACAGTGTGGGCAGGGCAAACCCACACTAATCCCACGTGGGCCCCATGTGGTTTAGCCTATGCAGGGCCCACAGTGGTTTTGCCCTTTGGGCACCCATGAGGGTTTTCTGTGGGCAACCCCCTGTGTCAACAACATGGGACAATTAAAACTTTGTTTTAAGATTATCGATGCTCTAGGGCAGTGGTTCTCAACCTTTTTTCCTTGAAGACCCCCCTCTTAAATGTAAGAAAATCTCAAATAAATAAATAAACAAGAATTACTGCTTTTATGTTTCTCTGCCATTTTTTCTGTTGTGATTTTGCAGAATAATGCAAACATATAACTTGTAATAACATTTTAAAATGTATTAATTTTACAATTAAAGTGGAACAAACAATACACAATTTAATGACTCACAGTGTGATCAGTTAGTTCCACAAGCCTGAAAAAAATATTACCATAACCAGGCAGTCCAGGGATTGTAAACAATTACAAATCTAGTAAAAAAAAAAAAAATACTTTTTTTTTATACTTAATTTATATTTGTAATTTTTTTTTCATTTGATTTTATACTTGATTTACTTATGTTTTAATGAATGTCAAATATTCTAGTCAACACATAGCCTATATATATATATATATATATATATATATATATATATATATATATATATATATATATATATATATATATGTGTGTGTGTGTGTGTGTGTGTGTGTGTGTGTGTGTGTGTGTGCGTGTATTTATCACTTTGTGGGGACCAAATGTCCCCATAAGGATAGTAAAACCCGAAATTGTTGACCTTGTGGGGACATTTTGTCGGTCCCCATGAGGAAAACAGCTTATAAATCATACTAAATTATGTTTTTGAAAATGTAAAAATGCAGAAAGTTTTCTGTGAGGGTTAGGTTTAGGGGTAGGGTTAGGTTTAGGGGATAGAATATAAAGTTTGTACAGTATAAAAACCATTATGTCTATGGAAATTCCCCATAAAACATGGAAACACAACGTGTGTGTGTGTGTGTGTGTGTGTGTGTGTGTGTGTGTGTGTGTGTGTGTGTGTGTGTGTTAACACTGCTGCAAAGAGGTTTCTAATACAGCTGCAGAGGAAGTGATTGTAAATTTGACATCTTTCTCTCTTCTGACTGATGTAATCCATCTCTCTATATTTTTTCCTCTTTTGGAAAGTCATGGAAACACAATAGTGTATTTGTTTTTTTTTTGCTGTTGGAGACACAGACCCTTTTAAAATGTCTGGGTTTGGAACGCACAAGTATAGTAAAGCATTCCATAGAGGTACATGGAAGATCACAGCAAATATTAATTTATGCTACAATTTACTCAGAAAGCTACAAAAATTTAATAAAAATAAATAAAAAGTAAAATAAATACAAGTTTTTATTTCTTACTATGTATGTCCATACAATTCAATAAAATAATAGTGATTAATCTACTGATTTCAAAATAAAACAGAAATAATAATCTCAACATATAAAGAGATGGATTAAGGCAGTAAAAGATAAAGATGTCAAATTTACAGTCACTCCATCAGCAAAAGCAGTGTTTTTTTATTTTTATTACCAGGGTAATATAAGTACAATTATAAATGTAAAATATAAATATAAAACATTGCCATTACAAAATATACAGAACTGGCCACGATCCAAACTGTCACTCAATGAGCGTGTGGCGCGAATTTCAAAGTGATTTTCTCGATGTTAATTCTGATAAACAGCTGACTGGAAATCCATTTTGCTTTCTGATAATAATTTATTAGTTTTTAGTTACACATTTTTAATATTTAGTGTGTATTTCGCTTTAGAAGTTGAGTAATTAACGTTAATGTGTTAATATTAGAAATAGTCATTAAGTGTTAGGGTTGTATTTAAACTATAATTGACCATCTATCATTGACCATTACCTGTGCAAAAACTGAAGGTACGTATGTCTAATGTTTTTACAAGTCATACTATAAACTATAAATGTTTGATGAAATTAAACTGGCCTTCACCAAGATTTGTAACGCGAAAAGTGTCTCGATGTAAATACACTGTTTATCGTGTTTAGTTGGGAGAACCTCAACACACCCAACAGTCGCAGTAGAAGGGCTACATAACTAGACATCACCCATCTAATAATACAATAAACACTAAACCGTAATAATCAAATAAATGCTTACCTCTCAACCATTTTCACATCAAAAACACCAGATGCTACATCATGTGTCATCGTCCGCAGCAGTGAACAGATAAAGATAAAGATTTTTTTTTTTTTTTAAATGCCCCTAGAAATCAATTTAAGGGGGTAAATATTGCCCCTTAATGGACAAGTTAATTTCTGACACTGCTCTTCACTGTAACTGTCCAATAAAGGCAACAAAAAAAGAAATTTTAATTAATTTTTCACAATTAAGTTTTACTTCTAACAGAATATGTGGTTAAAGACAACTTTTATGAACCTAGTGAAGCTGAATAAATTAATTCAAAATATTTCACATACAATAAAAGAACATCACTGCTATGTATTGTGAAGTGACACAAAACATTTGGCCATTTGAGGAAAACGTTAACAAACACTCTTCATCAAATGCCCCTGAATTTAGACACAGCATTAGTGTATTGAATAAAAAAGGCTTGTATATATATTTATAAAATCAGTGTATCACAGTAAGTGGTATCAAACTGATCATAGATCATATTTACCCCATTTTTTTAATTGCCAACCACAGTGACGAGTATGATCAGGTGTCACAGGTCTTAGCATCTGTTCTATCTATAGTGTAATTTTGTGGATTTGCATAATTTTTCTATTACACAGCTTTAGTTACAAGTAACTGTTTTATAATATTATTATATTTGTCTTTTTTCAGATCATTTTCTTGGTGTGTTCTTCCATTTGCTGAAGAGTAAGTATTACTTATCACTTATAAAATATGGACAATGAAAGATAGCAACACAATAGCTCAGATTTTAAGCACCTGAAAAATAGGTTTAAAATTGTAAGTGTTTATCTATATCATCAAATATTTGGGACTAGGTCAGTCAAAGTTAAAACACCCTGAGCGTATGCCTTAAACGAACAACCTACAAGGCTTAAATTAATTAATTCTACATTATTTTGTTTTAAAAACATGTACACTTCACTCAGCTAAATCTTGACTGATCTCCCCTATTTTAAAAAATCTACTCGCATAAATCCTGATAACTTGACTCATCTATTAACACAAAAGGCTATTTATCACAAGTTAGTATTCATCAGAAGTTATTGTACTTTTATATGTTTGTCTTTTTAATGTACAATATTAAAGAATATTAAAGAAAGCTGTGTCCGGGTCCTCGGCACGAAGTCGAGTTCATTCCATGTGGGGGTTGGTCTCCGCCAAGGCTGCGCTTTGTCCTGTTTGTGATATTCATGGACAGGATATCGAGGCGTAGTCGGGGTGGGGAAGGTGTGCGGTTCGGTGGGCTGGGGATCTCATCGCTGCTTTTTGCAGATGATGTTGTCTTCATGTCATCATCGGTCCGTGACCTTCAGCTCTCACTGGATCGCTTGGCAGTCGAGTGTGAAGCAGCTGGGATGAGGATTAGCACCTCAAAATCTGAGGCCATGGTTCTCAGCAGGAAACCGATGGAGTGCGTACTCCAGGTAGGGAATGAGGTTTTGCCCCAAGTGAAGGAGTTCAAGTACCTCGGGGTCTTGTTCACGAGTGAGGGACAATGGAGCGGGAGGTTGGCCGGAGAATCGGGGCAGCGGGGGCGGTATTGCACTCGCTCTATCGCACCGTTGTCACGAAAAGAGAGCTGAGCCGAAAGGCAAAGCTCTCGATCTACCGGTCAATTTTTGTTCCTACCCTCACCTATGGTCATGAAGGTTGGGTCATGACCGAAAGAACTAGGTCATGAGTACAAGCGGCCGAAATGGGCTTCCTCAGAAGGGTGGCGGGCTTCTCCCTTAGAGATAGGGTGAGGAGCTCAGTCATCCGTGAGGAGCTCGGAGTAGAGCCGCTGCTCCTTTGCATTGAAAGGAGTCAGTTGAGGTCAGTTGAGGTGGTTTGGGCATCTGGTAAGGATGCCCCCTGGCCGCCTCCCGAGGGAGGTGTTTCAGGCACGTCCAGCTGGGAGGAGGCCTCGGGGAAGACCCAGGACTAGGTGGAGAGATTACATCTCCACACTGGCCTGGGAACGCCTCGGGGTCCCCCAGTCAGAGTTGGTTAATGTGGCTCGGGATAGGGAAGTTTGGGGCCCCCTGCTGGAGCAGCTGCCCCCGCGACCCGACTTCGGATAAGCGGTTGAAGATGGATGGATGGATGGATTAAAGAATCATTTTAATTAACAATGTCTTATCTTTTCTTTATTACATAAGATGAACTCCAAAATTTTCCATGTTGTGGATTTCTTGGGACGGGGAGAGGTGGAAGTGGTAAGCAGTATGTGGATGGCTGGAGATGATGCTATTGGCCTCCATATAAATTCCCCAATTATGTAAAGCATGCTCAGCTGCAGCATGAGAAACTAGGAGCTGATTGGGAAAAATACAAAGTGCGCTCACTCTACAAAACACGTAAGTCATTTAGATAATGTTGCTGTTACATCTGAGTGGCACTCACTGCAGCAGTACCCATTTGAAGTAGTGCCAGTGCCATTTCTTGCAAGCTCAGTTTGTACCCCTACCATAACTTAATTTAGGTATGGGTATGCTCTTACCTGATTGGGCAATAGGTGTGTGAAGTTGTGTCAGGGTACCAAGGTGGAGCACTATGGGATTAACCTGTAGCTCGATAGAGGGCAGAGCCTGTACAAAACAGAGGCCCCTGATCATCTGAAGCGTAAACAGGATCAGATTGTGAGTGGTATTTGAGCCAAACTACAGAGCAGTTGTTAGGTTAGCCTCTTCTACACTCGACTCATCAAGAAGGCAGACAATTACTCGTAAGCATTGGTTTTAAGCTTTCTTGTATCACTGTAAAAAATTGTATATTGTTGCATTAGTTCCACAAGTTAAAGTAAACAAATTCAGCTTAGATGAAACATAAATACACTACTGTAAATGTGTCACAGTTCTACCGGACACCCTCAGCAGTAATATCCTACCATCCCTATACACTATACGTTAACATCAGAGAAATTTGGCCGTAGCCTTTGTAGAATTATTTTTAACGCAAAACGTAAATGTGTAAATAAAATGTTGAGAAGTTTCATGGGAATCAATATAATGGACTAGTTGACAATTTTTTCAAATGCCGACTAGCAGCACTAGTCGACTAGTTTAAGTTCCCCAAAATATTTTTGGTGCCCTGGGAAACTTCCTGTTTTTTTTTTTACATTTACATTTCAATTATTGGTTTCTTTCTTACTTAGATGCTGTGACAAAAAGTAACCGGGCCACAGGATCCGAAGTGGAAGCTGCGATTAAAATGTTGCTCCACAATGCTAGAGAAAGGGATGGGGGAAGGAGCAGAAGGACCAGAAGATAAATGGCAGAGATCCACTGGTGACCCTGTGAGATCCACTGGTGACCCTGAGGGGATTGATTTCTACTTAATGTATTCTAATGTGGTTCTAAGTGGTTATTGTTCTGTTAAAATGTATTTTACTTAGTATATAATCCATGATCAGTTTTGTACTCAATTTTAAAAATACATTTTCTTAAATTTTTTCCTGGCTGTGAAGAAATGCAAGTATTTGAAACATCTGACTGTTAGTCTATAACTGCTACTTTCAACAAGTGCAATTATTCTGCATATGCTGTGGTATTCTGCAGGTACAAAGTAAGACTAAGAGCACACACACAGGGCGTACTGTGGCCCAGATACTGTGCCCACAGTATGCTCACACAACCTAGGGTTAAGCAGAGTAGGCCCCCATACATATGACTGTTAGTTTATAACTGCTACTTTCAACAGGTGCAATTATTCTGCATATGCATTAATAGTAATGTTGTGGTATTCTGCAGGTACAAAGTAAGACCAAACTAATTGTATTATTTGTTAAGGACCCACAGGGCATACTGTGGCCCAGATACCGTGCCCACAGTATGCCCACACAACCTAGGGTTAAGCAGAGTAGGCCCCCAGTGGGGCCCATTGTGAGCCCGCACCATGCCACACTCATCCCACACTCATCCCACACTTTAGGGCTGGCCCACTGGGGCCCCACCTGGGCCCCATAGGGTGGGGCCCATACGTGCCCCACATTTCACGCCGTGTGTGTGTGTGTGTGTGTATGGATGTGTGAGTTGGGCACATTTTCTGCCCACAGTGGGCCCACACGGGCCCCAAAGGGGCATGTTTGCTGGGTGAATATATAATTAAACAGGCTACTGTCATGAAATATCCAATTAAAGTTTGCAGTACTTAAAAAAAAACAATAAAAGTAATTGTATAAAATAAAAAGATGAATGAATGGATGTGCACATTCACATAAGCATCTTCTCTGTGGAAAATTTTAAGGACCACATTGCTTCAAAAGTCTGTTTTGGAGGGTAAATTTAGCATTTTCTTTTTCCCTTTGCAAATAGATCATTATGCCTGTCTGACAATGAAAGTAAGTTTTGCTTGTTTTAATTATAGATTTGTCTACTTTACATTATTGGACAAGCTAGGATCCCAGCAAACATGCCCCTTTAGGGCCACTGTGGTCAGAAAATTGGGCAATCAGTAGAGCAATCAGTTTGATTCCCAGGGAATGCGTGAACTTGAATGCAATGCAAGTCACTTTTGATAAAAATCATATGCATAAATGTTAATGTAATAAAATAGTTTATCCTGTCATTTATTACATTGGTTCCTGTTTTGATAACTTTTTGCCCTGTTGTATAATGGAAGTTGTATTTTTTTGTCTTACCCAAAATATTACAGGCAAACAGTGCTTAAAGATTTTTTGTTGTTTACCATTGCGTATTTATATAATATCTTACCTGAATCATCTTTTCCAGTGAGCAGAGTACAGGACTGTTTTGCTACTCCTTTCATGTGGTGCTACTGTTTGGCCACTATTATGTTTTTCATGGTGATTATCACTTCTTATGCAGTGTTTACTCACCACCGTTACTTTCAGAGATAGGGCAGTACAGTGTTTGGCACTAAACATACAGTCTTACAACTGATCCTGCTCATGTTACAATTATCAGATGACAAAATTCATGATTGTGCACTGTAAAAATTTGTCAAGTGTAAAATACTGCTTAAACACAGCATGATTGAGCACATGTGGGGATAGACATTTGTCCTGTACAGACTGGTGATATATTTGTGTGACATTGATGATGTGCTTAAACATGCTTGTAAATGCTGTTTGAAAGTGGTTCCACCACTACACATTCCCATATCTAACAGACCTGATTCAACTCATCAGTTCACTAGTAAATTGCCTCAAGACCTGAAATGGGTGTTTAATTTATGGTAGACAATGCAGTGTTGGGGAGCCTTCCAAGAAAATGGTAAGGAAACACTGCCTGATTATGGCAATATTTTTTCAGGCTTGTGGAACTAACTAATCACAATTTGAATTAATTAAACTGTGCATTGTGTGTTCCACTATAACTTTTTTTAAATGTTATTAAAAATCACAACAGAAAAAATGGCAGAGAAACATAAAAGCAGTAATTCTTTTTTTTTCTTGGATTTTCTTACATTTAAGTAAGGGGACATCAAGGAAAAAAGTTGGAAACAGCTGAGCATCTATAATCCAAGTTTTAACTCTCCTGTGTTGTTGACACAGTGGGTTGCCCATTGAAAGCCCACATAGGGACTCCAAAGGGCAAAACTACTGTGGGCCCCGCATGGGCTAACCCACGTGGGCCCCACGTGGGATTAGTATGTTTGCCCTGCCCACACTGTCCCACAGTAAACCCACACTTACCCATGGTGCATGGTACCACACGGGCATGTTTGCTAGGATGTAGGTCACTGAGAAAACCAGGCAAACATGCAAGATGGTCAGCGGGGAGCAGATGGAACACTGTTACACCTATTCTGTGGGATGGTTGTAAATTATGCTCCTTCTGGTGTTTTGATAGATTTTATTTACTCAGAAAGCTGAATTCTTTTTTTTTTTTTTTTATGCATTTGAAATGAATTTGCAAAGAAGATTTAGTCCAAAATGAGTATTTTTGTTTGTTTGCATGTATTTGCATGTCACAGGATGCCTCGTTTCAGGGTTCGGAAAACAAAGAGAGGAGTTCCAGCTGATGTATTAAAATGTAGCCATATGCAAGCATTAGAAATATTTGAAAACAATAAAGAGTATAAAATGGCTCAGTATTCTTCACTTTAATGATCCAAGTTCAGCCATGAAACTCTATGCGTCATCATGTGCTAGACCGATGGGGTTTCGTCATTGCGCACCGTCTCTGTGATTAAATCCCCTGGGACTCAGGCTCCTGATGGTGCAAGCTGATATGTTCTTGAGCTTGCTATCTGTCAGTCAATCCGCTTGCTCACATGTGACATGTTAAGCCAATCGTCTCGCATTGATAGGTCCTTTGACATGTAATCATGAAGCCAGTCATCTTGCTTCTATCTCTTGGTGTAACATTTTTGGCTCAGTTTTGCAGACAAGCCATTTTCACTGCAGCACGCTGCAAGAGTTTTTCTCTGAAAACCCACCTCCACCCCAGCTTCACAGGTCTAAACCTGCTACAGGGGACAGTTTGTAAAGCCTATTTGTGAAGCAGCATGTTCATACATGCCTGATGCAGCATGTCTTGCATTTTGTCTAATTGTACATCGGCAGCAGCATGTTCACATGCTTAACTCAGTATGTCTTTTGTATTTTCTACCAGTAGCAAGTCTCCGTACTTGCTCTGCAGCAGCAGCAGTGTAGCTGATCTAGCCAAGACCAATATTCTAACAATATGTAATTCCCACATTAACATGCTAAATCTCTCAGATAGTTGTCATGACTGAATTGTAGGTCTAATATCTTATTTAGCACATTACGAATTAGTGTTGCAGCTGACCTGGTGTTGTGTTACAACAGTACCCTGCATGAGGACAGTTGTAACAAATGTGCTCCTTGTTTTTACATATTAATTGTGTAAAATAGGAACACTATGCAAGTTTTTCACATTTATTTTGTTGATAGACCAATAAAGGAATCTCATGAGAAATTGCATGTTTATTCTGGTCAGTATTTGTACGGTACATCAAAAAGTAACAACTGTACTTGATCTACCCTAGCTAAATACATCCCCTGATACATTGTTTGAGGTGTTTTTTATTCCCCACCCTCTCTCTGTCTAGGTATGCTGCCATCTGACATAGATAACGTTATGGCCTACACCTCTGTGGAGAGTTGCCAGGCAACCAAAATTACTCATCACTCTGTGATGGCTTGTATGAAGCATCAGTTTGTTCACAATGCATTCGTACTCTCTTATCATAGATGCATTCCTTCCATTGAGCAGCCCCATTTAGTACCTTGCACACTTTTGACCTGCTGAACTGGAGTCACACTCTATAATGACTGAAATAAACATGCACACATGCTAATACACACACACACACACACACACACGTTATTTCACAGTAATCATGCTGAAATGTCTTTTGTTTATCTTTCCATGGGACAGCTGTATACATAAGGCTTCCTGATAAACTACCATTTGAGAGGGACAAAAATAGACCACTTCATGACAAGGTAATGTCTCATGACTCAGTGTCTCTCTTTGAACTGTCCGACCCTATTTCTGTGACTCTTTATCAGAATGATAGAGACTTTAATCAGAGTCACAGAGCATCAGCATTAAAATGTATAAATCAGATAAATAATGTAATCAGAATTTTAATCATGTAATCCCAAGTGTTAAGCCCAAAAGTTGTTTTTCAACTGATGTAGCTGGAAATTAAGATATTTTTTCTCTCACATTTAGTCTTGCTTGTATAGTGCATTATGTTGTGTGTATGAAATATATTGTTTTGGTACTGCAAAATGTGACAAGACTAATCTTTCCCCACTAGCCTCCAGTATGCCTTTATTAAATATGCATGTTCTGGAATTTTGATTACAGTTTATTCAAAAGAATTGTGGAAAACACTGACTTTATGGACCTTAAAAGGTCATTGACAGTAATGTACTACAGATTTGTGAAATATACACCGGCATATTTGCTATGGTCTTATAATAGCCTTCTTATGCATTGATATAATACAGAACAGAGAGAGCCCGGAAGGAAGAGAGAAGAAATACGTGATAAATGTCTGGACTCTCAGTAACATCTCAAACATGAGAGTGGGGAGGTAGAGAAAGGTTGACAGCAGACAGTGAGCAGCAATGGCTCATTTGTGTCAGCACTGTCATGCCATGACAGCACCTGAAAGTATCAAGGAAGACACTGTGATGTATCAGGTAAATGTACAATGTCCTCTGGCTCATATGAATACACCATCAGTTTTCAGGAGATCCATGACACTATATGTCAGCTTTTCCATATTTCTATTAGCAGGGGTGTAAAGTAACGAATTACAAATACTCACGTTACTGTAACTACTTTTCTTTTTCTTTTTTATTAACTACTTTTTCCCAAGAATTGTACTTTTTTAAGTAGTTTAAAAATGTTATAATTTTACTTTAACTTGAGTATATTTTAAGTTCTGTAACTGTACTTTTACTGTGCTATTTTCCCACTGCCTGTGTTCGCTACTTCCCTGTCATGATTAAATTTTTTTCGATCAACATGATTCACTCCTGTCATTCCCGTCAAATCAAATCACACATAAAAAACTTGAACGGCAGCTGTAGATCTGGCGCCAACTGTTATGGATGTGGAGAATGCCTCAAGCACAGTTCAACACCTGAACAGTGAAAAAGGCCAATTGCATGATCGTATCATGTGAGTTTAACTTGCTCAAGCCAGATATCAGCAATAATCCTGCCTCCAATTTGAAGAAACATGTCGAGGTAAATTTCATAATTCTAGATTCTGTGTGTCTATAACTTAGCCTGTAATTTAACTATCTATCACTGAGATTATTGGGCTGCAATGTTATCAATAGGGCTGGGCAATAAAAGGATCTAGGTGTTTATCAGAAAAAAGAATGATGTCCTCGATCAAACTTTTGAGTAGTTTTCTATATTTAGCCTATGCTCTACATGTAGAACAGGAGTGTTCATTACATCAATCGCGATAGCAAGAGCACCACTGGTTGATTGATCTAGATGAAATATAAAAGATTGACTTTGTAGCTGCATGCTGTTTGATTGACAGGCGGCTAATGTTTGTGCGCTATTGCAGGTTAGTGCCTAAATGATCAAATATACTTTATAATTCCGTCAATGCCCGTCTTGGTGAGGATTTAATGTAAACGAAGTTGTTTATAATGTCTATAATGAATTTAAACAGTGGGACAAAAAGCGTATTTGCATCAAAATGTTGGACTTGTAAACAAAAAGTGTACATGTAACCGAATTGAGCACTGTCAAGCAGGTGATGACATATAAAGGATATTAATCACACAATAATAACAAGGAAACGAGAAAACCACTCACTACTTTTGGCAGAATGACTTTAGTAGCTTTTTAAAAGTATTAATGTAATAGAATAAAACAGTATATATAAAACAAATAATATTTTTTGAAAATTATTAATTATTAAAATTTTTTATAATACTGACCCCTGATGTAGAGAGTGTGTTAATTGGTATAATAAATTACCAGAAAAGTAGAGATGATAAAATCATTTATAATTATGCTTAGCCTTTATAAAGATAGAAAAGTATCAACATTTGCAGAGCAATACTTCAACAGAACATTCCACCAGTCACAAATTTCAGAAAATAGTGCTTCTTGCATTAGAATGAGAACACAACTATTTCTTGGCTTAAAAGATACAAGAACTAAATAAATGTGGAACATTGTATCTCAAAAGGAGGACAATGTGGCTCCCCATGTTCCCAAAAATGAAAATTATCTTATCATTTACTCACTCTCGTGCCATCTGTCTATTACTTTCTTTCTTCAGATCACAAATTTAGATTTTTAGAAGAATATTTCAACTCGTAGGTTCATTCAATGTAAGTGAAGGGTTGCCAACTTTTGACGCACCAAAAAGCACATAAAAGCAGTATAAAAGTAATCCATACAACTCCAGTGGTTTAATCCATGACTTCAGAATTGATATGACAGGTGTGGGTGAGAAACAGATCAATATTTAAGTCAGTTTTTCAAGAAATTCTTCTCTCTGTCCAGTAGGTGGTGATATGCATGAAGAATGTGAATCACCAAAAGCACAAGAAGAAAGTGAAAGTTAAAGTGGAGATTGACTGAGCAGGGAGGAGAATTAATAGTAAAAAAGGAATTAAATATTGATCTGTTTCTCACCACATCTATCATATTGCTTCTGAAGACATGGATTAAACCACTGGAGGCACATGGATTAGACTATTTTTATGCTGATTTATGTGATTTGTGGAGCTTCAATATTTTAGCACCCATTCACTTTCATTGTATGGACCAAAAGAGCTGAGATATTCTTCTAAAAATCTTTGTGTTCTGCGGAAGAAAGAAAGTTATACACAGGGTGTATAACTTGGCATGAGGCATGAGGGTGAGTAAATGATGAGAGAATTTTCATTTTTGGGTGAATTATTCCTTTTTAAGCATGATGTAGCCCCATGCCTGCTCTACCTCCTCTATTGTGAAATAAATGACGTGCTGAGTGATCATGCTTATTTAGGATTTTTTTGCATTCCTTGCATTGTTTGAACGTGTGTTATGCACAACAATTAAGCTCTGTTGGCATTACGATTTAGAACAGTGATCGGTATATTGAAAATAACTTTTTCATCTTTTCATTTCTGTTATCATGTCTTTCTGTTTTATTTTTTGGAATCAGATTCATGTAGTGTTTATCATAGATAAGTGATGTGTTTTAAAAGTTGGCATACAGTGTTCATTATAATGGGGCATAGGTTTTGCAACTCGGTAACTTTGTACTCAATTCTCACCAGAGGTGGTTAGTAATGTGTTACATTTACTACGTTACATTTACTTGAGTAATTTTTAGGGGAAAAATGTACTTTTAGAGTAGGTTTAATAGTGGGTATTTTTTACTCTTACTCAAGTAAATTTCTAATGAATTTACAATTTGTGGCATTACTGTCATTACATTACAGGGTTTAATTTGAATTAATATGTAATTTATTGAGAGATTTGCTGCCTAGCAAAAAATGACAAATATTGATCTGTTTCTCACCCACACCTATCATATCACTTCTGAAGACATGGATTTAACCACTGGAGTCATATGGATTATTTTTATACTGCCCTTATGTGCTTTTTAGAGCATCAAAAGTTTGGCCTACAGCGCTAAAATATTCTTTTAAAAATCTGAATTTGTGTTCTGCAGAAGAAAGGAAGTCATACACATCTGGGATGGCATGAGTGTGAGTAAATGATGAGAGAATTTTCATTTTTGGATAAACTATCTCTTTAAAGTGATAGCTCAGCCATAATTAAATTTTATGCCATAATATTTCTACCCTCATGTTGTTCCAAACCAGTGTGAGGCTTTGTATTATGTGGAACACAAAAGATGTTAGACAGAATTTTAGGGACTGACAGTCTCTGTCACCATTCACTTTCAATATATATAAAAACATTTCACTGAAAGTAAATAGTGACTCAGGCAAACATTCTGTCTAATATCTCTTTATTGTGCTGCATGGAAGAAAGAAAGTCATATGGGTTTGGAACAACATAATGGTGAATGATGACAGAATTACCATTAATAATAATTCTGTAGTACATGTTAAAGGCGTATTATGTAATGGAATATAGGGGAGTAAACGTCTATTATGTCATTTGTGAAAGTAGCGAGTAACTCACTTCTTGAATACTCTTTTAATTGGATACTTTCTTACTCTTACTCAAGTAAATATTTATGTTAGTACTTTTACTTCTACTTGAGTACAGTTTTTGGCTACTCTACCCACCTCTGATACTCACTACTCATACTTTTAAATGAGCTACACTTTTACTCTTACTTGAGTAGTTTTTAGGACCGCTACTTTTACTCTACTCATACTACATTTTTGGGAAGTAACAGTACTTCTACTTGAGTATGATTTTTCAGTAATCTTTCCACCCCTGTATATAAGTAAATCTGTGAATAAAAACTGAAAAACTATTCACAACATTTAAAGGGCCAGAATTCTGGCAAACTAGCAACAAATTTGCCTCAAATTTTCCACTCATTTTCAAATAAAGATAAGCTTGTGATTCGCCACAAATGTTTGGCAGAAGTTTGAAGCTCTTCATCGGTAGTGGTGAATTGGCAGCAAAAGTAAGTTTTCTGCAAATTTACCATGAACTCTCGATTTTTGAAAGGGGTAATGACACGAAGAATCACATTTTCCTTGATCTTTTGACAAATAAATGGTCATTGTACTATGAAAACATACTGTAAGTTTCAGAACTCAAAACTATCTCCTCACCGCAAAAAGAGCATTTGTTGAAACCAAGCTGTACAAACGACTCAATCTTTACATGTGGAGCATTGTTTATCACACTGTGGCAGACATTTACATCTGACTGCCTCCACCCCAACACATCAACACCAACTTTACCTTTACTGTAATCACTTTTGTAGCCCAGCCATTAATTGTGAGCAGTGAGATGGCAAGAAGAGAGAGCACATCAGTCAAGAGCAGATCTAACAGTGGGCGTATACTGTCAAGTCTTAAAGAAGAGCAGAACGAAAACCAAGCGTTTCTGATAGAGGGTCAGAATGAGGGTGGAAAATGATTGTGTGTTACAAATATAGGACTGTTTTTGTGCAAAAACATTACTAATATTATAAGTGAAAATCAAGGAACATATGAAAATAATAAAAAAGGCATGTCCCCTTTAAGTGTGGTGGAAAATACTCTGTGTTCCCATGAAGAAAAGAGTCTTCTTTATCACTCTTTCTCTAAATGAACAGTAATTGGTGATAATTAAGCTGGGAAAGTACTTTACTTCCTTTCTTAAACACCTGAAGATAAATTGAGGTTTCTATTGAGAGTAATTTTAGATTTTGTTAGAACTGTTACACTTTTCCCCATATTCTGTAATAAAAGTGTAATATATTGATCAGTGAATACACACACACACACACACACACACTTTTTATATATTTGATTTTGTTAAATACATCAGCCAGTAGATATTATGTTAATATCTTGTTGTTAATACCATGTAATGCTTGGGTACTTACGCCCAGGGCACCACACAAGCTAGAACCGCCACTGTTCAGGTGTTATTTAGGGAGCTACAGTTTCACTGTAATAATGAAATATGTCTTGATGAAGGACAAACACATAAAGAAAGGGAAGTAAAGGAAACCCGACAGGAACATAATCTTTTTAGGATATTATTGGTCAGAAGTTGCTCTTTCATAGTGGACTGTATCAACTTCAGTATCAACTTCATCTCAGATGCACCTTTTGAAATTCCATGGAGAAATAAAAATAGAAATAAATCAGTCAAATGTTGACATACAGTAAGTGTACTGTATAGTGCTATGAAATACGAGAAGATAGCATAGCCTATGGTTTTAGAAGAATTTAATGAGAAATGTTTGAGTTGAGTTGAGAATGATATTGAATTTTGATTGCAGATATTGGTATTTTGTCCACAGTGAAATTTCAGCTAAAGTCTCCATTTGGGCTCCATTTAATCTCATTGCTGTCTAGGCTGAGTACTTCTGGCTGTTAAGGGGCAGAAGTAGTTTTCCATCGAAATTAGCCTGGAAGAGATGAGTGCATTTGTCTCTCTCTCTCTCTCTCTCTCTCTCTCTCTCTCTCTCTCTCTCTCTATTCCTCCCTCGCTCTCTGCAATAAGAGAACCTATTTTTAAGACAGGAATTTATTCTAACTGGGCAGACAAGTCACTGGTGTCTTAGAGGATTGTAAAATGTGGAGGAGTACAACTTCATTGCCGATTGTGTCATACAGGGACTCAGAGACAAATGTACGTACTTTAATTTGTGTCTGTGCTTGCTTTATTTTCAGAACTTTTTAGATACCATTAGGTTGAATGCTGCAGACAGACTTAACTCTCAATGCATACGTTTTGGTTCAAAACTGTGATATACAGTAAATGTTCACTGACGCAAACAACATCAGTGTAACTAACAGTGTTTGTTTCATAAAATGGGTGAACACATTCAAGCATCACACACAAACCCATTCAAAAAGATCCACTTTCAGACATCTTGGCATTTGCAATAATATGAGGCACAATGATAATTTGGTGTCTGTTTTCTGTTTTCCTGTGAGCAGGTAAGAGGATATGGGGGTTCTGATAGGTCACAAGGGACAATTAACTCTTTAACTGCTTCAGAGGAAGTACAGACAACATTTGAGTCTTAAATCAAAAAATTCAACCCCAAATTTCACCAGAAATTCCTGCTAATTCAGACCCAGTTTTCAGGCATACAGTGCAGACATGGCAAATTAAACTAGTCCACTCCTTAAAGTGATCGTCAACAACTCCATCTGTGTCTCTCAGACTGACCTTTAATTAGAGAGATCAATAACGGTTAAAAGGTCAGTTGAGGAGGGTTTGAAATGAGAAGTATTACATTGAAAAGAAAGGAATGTCCAACTCATAGACAAGAGCCCTGTAAAATTGTGTCCAGGAGAGGACGATGTATGCTACAAGGTGAATTTCTGTACTGCTGGAAAAATCCCAGAGGCACAAGGAGTTTACGAGCCTCTAAGTAACCTTGAAACAAGAATAAGACCTCCAGAGAGCATGTCTATGATATTTAACTTATACAACTCACCAATTAAAAACTAATCATTAACACCAATAGAAAAAACTAGTTTTTGATCTTTGTGATAAAAGTGCATTTTCTCTAACTGGTTTTGTGTTGAAATACAAACAGATGTAGATAGAAAAGCAAGAAAGACAGGTATGATAGATAGATAGATAGATAGATAGATAGATAGATAGATAGATAGACAGACAGACAGACAGACAGACAGACAGACAGACAGACAGACAGACAGACAGACAGACAGACAGACAGACAGATAGATAGATAGATAGATAGATAGATAGATAGATAGATAGATAGATAGATAGATAGATAGATAGATAGATAGATAGATAGATAGATAGATAGATAGATAGAAAGTAGAGTAAGAGGGATGAGTTTAATTTAAAACCATGCTGTGAAAATGGAGATGCTGTCTTTCCATAGGCCCATTGCCAAAGCATAGGATTAGTAACACCCTGAAATCCCCCCTCCTCATTCCATTTCACATGCCAGTCATGGACTCCCATGCAGGCCATGCGAGTGGAGTTGTGATGGTTAAATAAATGTTCAAAAAACCACTCATTTGGAAACAGCCTATTGATATGCAAAGCTCTATCCAAGGCCAAAATCAACTAACTTTATGCATTCTTGTCCTCAGCATTTGTTCCCTGTAAAGGCCTGTTAACAGACTGCAATAAAATTTTAATACGCAGTTCGCAGAAAGTAACTTTCTATTCAAGGAGAAAGCACTTCCTAGAGACGTAGAGAATTATATATTTCCCCAGTGTATCCAAGCATCCCTGCTGATAATGATGTAAAGAATTCTGTAAAGATTTCTTAGAAATCGTTTGTTCACCTGTAGCCCAGCCTACTCTTGTGAGTGCACATGTACCTTTCAGTGCATACTTCTTCTAAAAGTCAATGAACTCCTCAGTTTTGTCAAGGTCTTAATTTGATAGTATACCCAAAAATGAAAATTCTCTCATCGTTTACTCACTCTCATGCCATCCCAGATGTGTATGAGTTTCTTCTGCTGAACACAAACAAAGATTTTAAGAAGCATATTTTGGCGCTGTGGTTCCATACAATGCAATGATTATTTACTCACACTAATGACGCACCCAACCTGTATGTTGTCTTCACAGGGTTTATTTGCCATAATTTAAGTTACAGTAATAGTGACTCCAGTCTGTCAAGCTTGAAAAGTGACAAAAAAAAAAAAAGAAAACCTTTGTGTTGTTGTGTTAAATGAAATGAAAACATGATGACAGCTTGAAAATTAAACATTATCAGACAGGATTCTGGCTTTCCTGTACCACTGACTTGTCTTGTGACTGGACACAAAGAACAATGGAGTAAGGAGGTAAGCAGAGGAAGGAGGTTGGACAGAAAGGAGGAAAGAGGAGGGAATAAGGAGGCGTGGCATTTATAAGGTCAACAGAATCAGATTTCCTGTCCTGGGTTATTATCATTAATGTGGGAGTTGAAATAACCATTAACACAACTGACACAGATGTACAGCATGCTCCCACAATTTACCACAGGTCACAATTACATTTCGAAAGGTTGATTCCCAGGGCCTAGTGTATTCCAATAATGCTATATTTGTTATTTTGAGTGAAACATTATCATTAGAGATTACTGTCAAAGCTTCGGGTGGAAGTCACTTACACTTCAGAAGTCTCCGTTGTTGGTTTATGTGTTCACACATTGAAGTGGTTAGGCGTGTAGTATTTTTAATAGGTAACCTAGCCCCTCAGAGTTGTAAGAGGAGATATACTCTTGCAGTAAGAAGGAGATGGAATAATTTACACTGACCTATACCACAGTAGGAGCCTGGAAAAGGTCCTGTTTTCTATTCAGCCATTTTGATGTTCTTTTTTTGTCTTGCTGAACAACAATGAGAGTAGAGAGGCACAATAAACCAGTGTTCAGCTAGCTTTTGAGGTTAACACACACACACAGGTACTTCTAGACATGGTTCAGCCAAAAATGAATATTCTGTCATACTTTACTCTCCCTTATGTTGTTCCAAACCTGTATGACTTTCTTTATATGCAGAACACAAAAGGACATAAAACAACACTTTTAAGCTTAAAAAAGCACCCAAAAGTGTCATAGAAGTAGTCCACATAACTTTAGTCATGAATTAACAAAATTTAGGATTTTCTTTTTTAAACCTACCCTTTAATTTTTGTATCTAGTTGTGTTATTTTAAAAGAGCAGCTGGAAGGAACATCGCAGCTTGCATGTTCACATGAGAACTTGCATTGTTTAGCATTAACATCAACGCAAGTTTTAATCAATAGCCTTACGATTCAATCATCTCATTACAGTTTTAAACACCACCTTACAGTCATATTGAAAATTATGACCACTTAAACAATATTATAAATTAATAACCTGGAACAAATGACAGTACATAGCCTATATACAGTATACAGTATCTACACTCACCGACCAATTTATTAGGTACACCTGTACCCCTATATTCATGGGTTTATCTAATCAGCCAATCGTGTGGCAGCAGTGCTATAAATCATGTAGATGAGGTCAGGGGCTTCAGTTATTGTTCACATCAACCATCAGAATGGGGAAAAAATTTGATCTCAGTGATTTCGAGTATGGCATGATTGTTGGCGCCAGACGGGCTGATTTGAGTATTTCTGTAACTGCTAATCTCCTGGGAATTTCATGCACAACAATCTGTAGAGTTTACTCAGAATGTTGCCAAAAACACAAAACATCCAGTGAGTGACAGTTCTGTGAACAGAAACATCTTGTTGATGAGAGAGTTCAATTGAGAATTGCCAGACTGGTTCGAGCTGACAGAAAGTTTACAGAAACTCAGATAACCGCTTTGTACAATTGTGATGATCAGAACAGCATCTCAGAATGCACAACACGTCAAACCTTGAGGCGGATGTGCTTCAACAGTAGAAGACTCAAGTTCCATTTCTGTCAGCCAAAAACAGAAAACTGAGGCTGCAGTGTGCACATGCTCAACAAAACTGGACAGTTAAAGACAGGTAAAACATAGCCCAGTCTGATGAATCTCGTTTTCTTCTGAGGTACACAGATGGTAGTCCCACTGCTGCATAGTTTGGGAAACACTGGCCAATCGTATGTCTTCAGAAGACATGGAATATGACAAGTCATAATGACTACTTTTATAATACTTATGGGTAATATATAAGTTTTAAATTGATGCCAATGTATTGAAAAGACGGACTGGGATTTCAATATTTTCTTTTACTTCCTTTTGTGTCCCGCATAAGAAACAAAGTAATTTGGGTTTGCAATTATAATAATTTTTTTAATTACATGAGTTTGGGTAACCTGTTCCTTTACTATTTACTTCATCAGATGTTTTCTGTAAAGAAAGGAAATTGTGCCAATAAACTTCCTATATGGCTTCAACTGTTATTTTTTTGTTATTTTATTTCTGAAGTTTATGGTATAATAAAAAGTGGGAAGGAAACATTCTTTGTTTGTTTTAAGTAAAAAAAAAAATGGAATCCATTACTTGCACAGTTCAATTTATAGTATACAAACAGAAAATACTCAAAATGTTAGCCTAACATTTTCCCCTGCCTTTTGTGGTGTCTCGTTGTGTTTATCCCATAATTACAGCTGAACTCAGGTTCCAAAACCCAACACAGTTACAAAATAAAGATTTATTCTCGGTTCTGCAAACTACCATAATTACAACATTGCTATTCAAATAGAATTTGGCTATTGATAATACATATGTGTAACCCTACATAATTAAAGCTCACAAAAAAGAAGGCTGAATGCAGACTGTTGTCTGACCTGCTGAACCCTCTGCAGTGGTCTGCACCTGTTGAAGTGTTTCTGCTGTCGCCAGAGTGAAAACTTGACTTGGGGACAACCAAGTTGTGTTGAGATACTTGGATCCAAGGGTGTAGATTTGTCTTGAACATTGGGAATCTACGTCCCTGCTTGGCTCTATGCCTCAAGTCGGAAGCTGCCATAAATAAACAGTGCTGAGAGTAACTGGCTTACACCCAATCACATCTACAATGACGGGGGGGTCAGCACTAGACGCAGTGACCCTCTTCTTAACCCTGAACACATAAATGTTTATCCAAAATGGCCGAGAAATGCTTAGTGGAGAGGCAAAAAGAACCAAGATTTATATGAGTAATGGTTACCCATGGAATGGCTTAATCCCCAGAAGAATTGTTCTTTTCTATAGTTGTTTGCTAACCCTGCTGTAAAGACCAGCTTAACCAGTATGCAATTCCCATGATGAGTTAGGCTGGTTTGGTGCTGGCTTAGCTGTTGCTCAAAATACAAATAATTTTTATATGCTTACAGTAGTGAATCTGGGTAAGGTAAGGACATTTTTTTGAACAATGATTGTTGATGTCCTCAATTAATAATTTCATTTTTAACCAAAGATTACATTGCTTTATAAAGTATTAGCTTCTAATTTTCACTCTGGCATTCTAGGGGGGTAAAGTCATGCAAGATTAACCATCATTACCAGAAAAAATATATATATAAATATATTCTAACTGACGTTGGGTAATTTAAAGTGTTTTTAGGAGGATGTTTGGATAATGTGATCACTTTTGATTTCCGTTTTTAGCAACAGAGGACATTTCTTTGACAAAATGTAAATACAATATAATTAGAAACGAGTTACAATCACGCATGTGCAAAACAACAGAGAACGTCGTAGCCATCTCATCCACAGCTGTTACTTAAATTTCAAAATGACTTGAAAGGGAACACCCTAACAACCATAGAGCAAGTGCTAAAAACTACTCAGATAACCACAACAACTCAATAGCAATGCCCTGTCAACCAAGCACAACACTGTAGTGTAATGGCGTAGAATTTTGCAAGACTCACAATTTCTTCAGAAAATGAAGGCCTAAAAATCTAGTCATAAGGTAACAATTTAATAAGGCCAAGGTCTCCAGATTGACTCTCTTAAGTTACTGGCAAAACATACAGATGCAGGGCAAAGTACGGTATAGTAATCTACTATACCGATCGAAATATCCAGGCATATACATGTGACTAGACAACCTCTTGTTTTACATGCTCATTCCACATAAATAGGAATGTGATGCTGTTCTATTTAAACCAGCTCAAGCACTCAAAACACAACCACCCTTGTCCAACCTATAATTGTCTCACTTATTGAGAAAGACACACCCAGGCTCTAACATACATGTTTTCTCATACACACTCAATTTCACTCTCTTTTAGTCCAGAACTGCATAGATGATGTATTCAATATTTATACAAACTCAAACAAACATCTGGGCACATTTGCACATGGAGAGTAAATCATATCACTGGCCACAATCACTGCAGTAATAAGTCACTATTTCACAAAGAGAAGAAAACAGATGGAGAAAGACGAAGAGGTAAACAGGGAGCCTATTCCTAGTTTTGTGTGTTGCACAACTCAGAAAAAGACACGCTGACTGTGGGAGAAAAGGTTGCTTTATTAGTTATATCCTTAAACACAAAGAATGCAGAATATCTGAACAGCTCTTGATTTAAAAAAAAAAAAAGAATTACTTTGGGTCATTGAAACTTTTTTTAGTAATACAAAATGTAAAGCTGCTATCGTAGATACTCAAACTATAGTGTTCAAAATACTTTTAACAGCATGCAATTTTTATTACACATTCATATAACATATTTGTGCACCTTATTCATGATAAACAACAAAAAAATCAGATTGATTGTTTTTTGTTTTTTTTGTTATTGTTGGTCATTTTAATTTTGAAAATAAGTAGAACGAGCTAAATGAGCGCTAAATATGAGAACAAAGCAATCCATGCCGGCTTACACAGAGCAAAAAATTACAAAATATCATATGTGCAAAAAAAAAGTTTGCATAATACTCAGGGTATGGCACACATTTTTAATTAGTAGAATTATAAGTGCTCTTGTGGTGGTGTGCATACTCATTTCGCATAGACATGTCAATCAGCATATTAACTGATAAAAGCAGTCTAGAAGTTCTGAAATTCACAATCAAAGTCGGTCATTCGGCACAAGATGTACTTCCACTGCCGATCCCTGCAAGTCATGGAAAAACATGCTGGTCACTTCCCACCAAGGGAATACAGTATTTACAACAGTTGAAACAATTACTGTGATGCATCAAAATGGAATAAAATGGATGCTATTATTATTATTCAAATACATCAGGGGCAGAATCTCCCAAGGAAGAGGAAGTGTTCATACAGACCTCATTACACCACTGAAAGTAGTTTGAGCTCCCCTGATGAAGTAGCCATAAGTAGGGATCACCATTTCCCCCTCTTCCCTGTGGTACTCCGGGACATCAGATGTCTTCCTGTGCATAAATAATGAAACCCCAATTTTACTCTAATAACCAGAAGACACCCAGGGCAATGAATAATGTGCACATGTGTACAAAATGTCATAATTTGCTCACCCTCTTGTTGTTCCAAACCATATTACTTTCTTAGGTAGGAGATTTTTAGGCAGAATTTTAGACTCAGTCACATTTAATTTTATTGTATGAAAAAAAATGCAATAAAAGTGTATGGTGACTTAGACTAGCATGCTGTCTAAGATCTTCTTTTGAGTTCCATGAAAAAAAGAAAGTCATACTATTTAGGAACAAAATGAGGGGAATAAACAATGACAGATTTTCATTTTTGGGAGAACAAACCCTTATACTGGATCCTCGGGGTGTGTATAGCTGTTTTTCAGTTACTATGTGAGTACAGGTATATTAGATTATATTATATTAGGTATACTTTTTTGTTTCAACCGGGACTTCTTGGATTGGTGGTTAATGCTGAAAGACTCACCAGCAGGAATACGGGCATCTGCGTCCGTATCGGCAGCAGTAGAATTGCCATTCCCGATCCAGAACTGCATCAAAGTATTGACTTTGCAAGCCAGCAACCAGCCCATTGTTAGAGCAAACAGAGGACCTGTAGACAGTACAAATATGGCTTTCATATGGAGAAACGAGGCTGACCGATAAAAATGTTGTATTTTTAGAAATTGGAAAAGTGTCTTTGGAATCATTTGTGTATTCAGAGGAGTCTGAAGAACGTTGCCACACATGAAATGCGGATGTGTAAGGTGTGTTTGTCCTAGCTATTGAACTTCTATTGTGTGCATCTTCTTGTTTATAGAGTAAGGCTGACTAAAACAGTGAGAGGAGCGTGTGCCTGACAAACTTACTTTTTCTCTTAATTTTGTCAGACTCCATTAGCTCCATTTTGCCATTACAGTCAACGGGGTCTAAGATAGGGCAATATTTTATGTGTTTTTACATTGCAAAAAGTCATTTTCTTAATCAGCACTTTTGTCTCGTTTTCAGCAAAAATATCGAAACATCTTTAAAATGAGAAAACAAAAATACTTGAGAAGCAAAATTTTGTAAGATAATAAGGTGTATTTTCAAAGAAAACATTTTTAATTGTGTTTATTTTTCTTACCCACTAACACCTTACTAAACTGCATTAGATTAATGCTTAAAACAAGAAAAAAATAACTTTTAGACTATTAAACAAAAAAGTTTTTAGACTGTTAGGCCTAAATGCCGTTTCTATCAAACTGAAATTAGTAATCTTTACACAGTCTACTTTATTATATATTAAGCATAAATGTGAATTATTTAAAGGTGCACTCCTAAAACATTTATTGCAATTTTGTGTCACATGTTTGTGTTCATTTTAACGTGTCACCATTCACGTTAAAATGAAGACTCCAGTCATATCAGTAACATTATAAAAGCTGATTTATTCTTCATGGAGAGGGTCCGAACATGGGGGCTGCCATGTCAAAATCACATGACCAGACGAATACTACTTCTCAATCTCAGTAACTGTCCTATTATTTGACACTTTCACTCAATGATGAAAGTAATCATGGCTGACTGTGACTACTAAATTTCTCCAATTGTATCTGAAACTGAAAACTATTGATTTTAATTTATTCTGCATCCAAGCCGCTAGGTGTCAGTGTAAGTCAAAGATGACACAAAGACTAAATTTACTGCGTGCACCTTTATGTTTTATGATTTTGAACCTAATTAACAATATGTAGCTTTCTTAAAGTTTACTCAATTCTGAAATTTGTCATACAGCGGAAATGTGCAAATCTTAAAAATAGACTGAAATATTTTAATTTAAGATGCATTCTCTGAAGTCTCTGAACTATTTGACAATACTGCTTATAAAGTAAATGTATATTGTTTTGATGATGTTTAAATATTTTTACAAGAAGAAAATACTGGTTAATCTTTTTTTTTTTTTTTTTTTTTAACAGTATACTCAAGAGGATCCATACATTAAGATTTATTTTAACCATTTACATATTTTTCATGCATCACCCATAATTGTTTTTACACATTTATCCATTGTAATAAACTTCAGCAGGTAGGACAATCTTTTTTACCATGAATAGCAGAATATTCTTTTTTATGGAAAAATGTTTTTTGAATCTACATGGCTAGTGTGTTTAAGGGGTTTTAATATATCACTGCAAGTAATTCTAAACTGATTTAACACAATGATGAAAATTTATTTTAGAAGACAGCAAAATGGATTTTTGTAATTAAGTACTTCAGATTGCTAAAGATCACTGTCACGAACCCCGCTCCCTCGCTCCGCCCCCTCGAGCTCCCACGCTCGTTCCGCCCCCCCGAGCTCCCACGCTCGTTCCGCCCCCTCGAGCTCGCATGCTCTTTTTGCTCGCTCAAGCCCTCACGCCCACTTTGCTCCTACTCGCTCACATGCTCGTAGGCAATCTCCCTTCCTCGAGTTTCTCACGCGTTTCCAATCCCCCAGAACATTATGACCACCTGCACTCGCGCCATCTGCACTCCTGCACATTAGTTTCACCTGCACTCGCCTCATCACCTGTCATGGTTTACACCTGCACTCGCCTCTATATATATCACTACCCTTTCGTCTCACGGTTGTTGGTTATTGTATTTAGTTTCCCGTGTCTTTGCCCCCCGCTAGTCTCGTCTAGTTTTGACCTCCTCTCGTTCACCTCTTAGCTTGCCAGCTCCCCTTGTTCCCCTGTCTTTTGCTCCCACTTGTTATTCTTATTCTGATTACCCCGGCTTTGACCCCCTACGCTCTCGTTGACCACTCTCTCCTGGATTTGCCCCTTTACCCTATCTTGATTTAATGCTCACCCTGACCATTCTTCACTGGATTTGCCCTGTTTTTGTATTGTTGCCTGCTTTGTTGGAATAAAGCAGTTTTCTCCGACATTGTGACTGTCTCGTCTTGTGTTTGTGTGTGCGGGTTACAAAATAACCAACCACACCGAAGACAGTCACAATGCGTTGCGCTGAGGATTCGCGCAGCTCACTAGAGCGGAGGAACACGTCACATTCAGCGCGAGGAGCTACGGTGTGGAAACTTGACCAAACGCTCGCGGCCCAGGGGCAGCAGGTATGTTCTATGTCTGAAATTTTTCACCCTGTTTCACCTGTGTCTGCCCCTGAGCCCGTTGATGCTTTCCACGCATCCGCTGAACGCCGTGATGCTCTCCATCCCCAGAGAGGTTTTATGGCTCATCGGACGCTGAACCAAGGGTTTTCCGTGCAAGGCAGTGGTTATGTAACTCATAACCCCGTCCTTGACATTATGGAGCCAGCGGCCCGACTCTTGGGTTTGCGCCAGGGGAGCCAACCCTTGGAGGCTTATATTATGGATTTTTGTGCCCTGGCGTACCAGGTGAATTTTGATGAGGTGGCTCTGAAAGACATTTTTCAATTTGGACTGAATGAGCCAGCCTCATCATTCATGCCTGGTGGTCGCTGCCCTCTCAACCTGGCTCAGTTTATTGACCTCGCCCTACTGTACGCTGGTTCCTCGTTTACTGTGGGGGAGGCAGAAACTGAACCAGCGTTCCATACCATGGCCCCGTCTTGAAGCCTACCACGGCCCCCGTCTTGAAGCCTACCGCGGCCCCCGTCTTGAAGCCTACCGCGGCCCCCGTCTTGAAGCCTACCGCGGCCCCCGTCCCGAAGCCTGTCGCGGCCCCAGTCCCGAAGCCTGTCGCGGCCCTAGCCCTGAAGCCTTACACGGCCCTAGCCCCGAAGCCTTACACGGCCCCAGTCCCGAAGCCTGTCACGGCCCCAGTCCCGAAGCCTGTCACGGCCCCAGTCCCGCCACAGTTGGCGAGCCAGCGCCTGTAGCCTCAACCGTCCCCATGGCCACGTCCCCTGTTGGCCGAGGACGCAAGAGAAGGAAGAGGGCCCCTTCTCCCCAGTCTCGTCTTGTGCTGAAGACCGCAGAGGTTCCCTCAGAGTCTTCCACGGCTCTGCTGACCTCTGCTCCGCCCTCAGAGTCTTCCACGGCTCTGCCGACCTCTGCTCCGCCCCCAGAGTCTTCCACGGCTCTGCCGGGTTCTGCTCCGCCCCCAGAGTCTTCCACGGCTCTGCCGGGTTCTGCTCCGCCCCCAGAGTCTTCCACGGCTCTGCCGGGTTCTGCTCCGCCCCCAGAGTCTTCCACGGCTCTGCCGGGTTCTGTTCCGCCCCCAGAGTCTTCCACGGCTCTGCCAGCCTCTGCTCGCCCCTCAGAGTCCTCGCGGCCTCCGCCTCTCGAGTCTCCCAGGGCTCCTCCTCTAGAGCCTCTCAAGTCTTCCACGACCTTTTTCCCCGAGCCTCTCACGGCTCTACTCCCAGAGACTCCAGAGCTTCTTGGGCTCCGCCTCCCGAGCTTCCTAGGGCTCCGCCTCCCGAGCCTCCTACGGCTCCGCCTCCCGAGCCTCCCACGGCTCCACCTCCCGAGCCCCTCACGGCTCTGCTCCCAAAGACTCCAGAGCTTTCTATGGCTCTGCCTCTCGGGCCTCCTACGGCTCTACCCCCCGAGACTACAGAGCCTGCCAGGTCGTCGCCTCGGGACCTCCCACGGCGCCACCTCCATTGGCTCCACCTCCTGAGCCTTCCAGGCCTCCGCCTCTAGAGCCTCCCACGGCGCCACCGTCATTGGCTCCACCTCCAGAGCCTTTCAGGCCTTCGCCCCTAAAGCCTCCTTCGGCTCCACCTCCAGAGCCTTCCAGAACCCCACCTCCAGAGCCGCCTACAGTGCCGCCTCTGACGGCACCGCCTTTCACGGCTCTTCCCTGGCCACCTGACGCTGTCCGGTGGCCCCCTGACACTCTCCCTGTCCTGTGGCCTCTTCCCTGGCCTCCTGACCCTGTTCCTGTCCGGTGGTCACCTTCCAGACCCCCGGACCCAGTCCCTGTCCTCCAGTCGCCTTCCAGACCCCCTGACCCAGTCTCTGCCCTAACGGCTGCCCCCTAGATCTCCCGACCACCCGCCTGTCCGCTATGTTCCCCAGACCTTGCCTTGATACTGCCCATTGACCCCATGGACTGTCTCATTTCCCTCTGTGCCCCTTGGACTTCCCTCAATTTTGTTTGTGTGTTTTGTGGTTTGTCTGTTCAGGGTTTTTTGTTTGTTGGGTTCGTCCAGCACCACTTCCTGCACAACCGAGCGGCCGTCAGGAGCCGTCCGTTTTAGAGGGGGGAGTACTGTCACGAACCCTGCTCCCTCGCTCCGCCCCCTCGAGCTCCCACGCTCGTTCCACCCCCTCGAGCTCGCACGCTCTTTTTGCTCGCTCAAGCCCTCATGCCCACTTTGCTCCTACTCGCTCACATGCTCGTAGGCAATCTCCCTTCCTCGAGTTTCTCACGCGTTTCCAATCTCCCAGAACATTATGACCACCTGCACTCGCGTCATCTGCACGCCTGCACATTAGTTTCACCTGCACTCGTCTCATCACCTGTCATGGTTTACACCTGCACTCGCCCCTATATATATCACTACCCTTTCATCTCACGGTTGTTGGTTATTGTATTTAGTTTCCCGTGTCTTTGCCCCCCGCTAGTCTCGTCTAGTTTTGACCTCCTCTCGTTCACCTCTTAGCTTGCCAGCTCCCCTTGTTCCCCTGTCTTTTGCTCCCACTTGTTATTCTTATTCTGATTACCCCGGCTTTGACCCCCTACGCTCTCGTTGACCAATCTCTCCTGGATTTGCCCCTTTACCCTATCTTGATTCCCTTGATTCTGTTTTTGTACTGTTGCCTGCTTTGTTGGAATAAAGCAGTTTTCTCCGACATTGTGACTGTCTCGTCTTGTGTTTGTGTGTGCGGGTTACAATCACTCAATTCAGTTTAATGAAAATTTCTAAAACAAATCAAATGCGTAAATATTAAAAATAGACAGAAATATTTTTTGAGTGTATATAGTTGCGAAGTCAGCAAAATGTCACACCTGACATGTTGGTGAGACTGTGAGTAGTTTTTAAGGTTTTCTATAAATACAGGTTTATTTAAAGTTGTTGCTTGTTTATGGCACATACAAACCGTTGTCATCACAACAGAGACGCGATCCTAAGTGTTGACCTGTTCCCCAGCCACCAGCAGAGCCAGACTATTGTCATAGCAACACTAAGACCAGGGGGAACCATTTTGCCAATTGGAAGTAGGCCAAGGCCTTCTCCCACTGGAATGCCATCTACACTTTAGTGCAAATCAAAGTGACTGCTCTTCTAATGCGAAGAGGGAGAGAGGACGGAAGGAAGTTTCTCTCAAATGATTAATACAATGGAGTGTAGAGACTCAAGACTAAGTAATCATGTCAACTCTTTACTTTTATCCACTCATAGCTCAACTCAGTCTCATTTTAGGGGCTTTTGGAAATACCCGTTTACAGGTATAAACACTAGATATGTCAGTGAAAACTCTTCAAAAATTTTGGTTAAAAGGCCTGCCTTCTAATTCCTGTAACACTTCAGTGAGCTACAGTTTTTTCTTTCAAAATAATTCTGAGTGCACATGAAATAATTATGTATCAGCACACTAGAACAGCACATACAGAACTGAGTGATTATCCGCCTTCTGTCTGAAGGCATTGTTCAGATATGGCCTTTTGATGTTATTCTATTCAGTACTTTCTCCATTAAGTCTCTTACAAAGAGACTCCTTGAAGGAGCACAGTTATTGTTTCATGTAAAGAAAAAAAAATCTAAATGGAATGTAATTATTAAAGGGATAGATCACCCAAAAATTAAAATGACATCATCATTTACTCACACTCATGTTGTTCCAAACTTGTATAACTAACTTTCTTCTGTGGAATACAAAAGGAGATATTATGCTGTATGTTAGTCTCAGTCACCATTAACTTTCATTGCATCTTTTATCCATACAATAAAAATGAATGGTGATATTCTGCCTAACATCTCCTTTTGTCTTCAGCGACACATATAATGTCATACGGTTTGTAACAACATGACCGTGAGTAAATTATGACATATTTTCCATTTTTGGTTGAACTTTCTCCTTAATGCTATGATGTTTTCACAGAGAGTTTAACCATAGCACATAATAATGAATATATTGTTTATACTGTGTGCTAGCTAATTATTTTTTAATTAAATGGATAGTTCACCCAAAAAAGAACATTTTCTCATCATTTACTCACTTTCATGCCATCCCAGATGTGTATGACTTTCTTTCTTCTGCTGAACACAAACAAAGATTTTTAGAAGAATATCTCAGCTTTGCAGATTATTTCAATGCAAGTGAATGGTGGCCAGACCATTGAAGCTCTAAAAATCACATAAAGGCAGCTTAAAACTAACCCATATGTCTCCAGTGGTTTGATATGTCTTCAATGAAGTGATGCAATCACTTTGGGTGAGAAAAATATCAATATTTCAATCTCCACTTTCACTTTCACATTCTAAAACTGAAATTGTATTTATAGTAAAAAAAAAATAAATCAATACATATTGATCTGTTACATATTAAATTGCTTCTGAAGGAACAGATTTAAACACTGGAGTCATATGGATTACTTTTATGCTGCCTTTATGTGATATTTGGAGCTTGAAAGGTGTGGTCACCATTCACTTAAATTGTATGGGCTTACAAAGCTGAAATAGTCTTCTAAAAATCTTCATTTGTGTTCAGCAGAAGAAAGAAAGGCATACAGATTTGGGATGACTTGAGGGTGTGTAAATAATGAGAGCATTTTTATCTATAGGTGAATTATCCCTTTAAGAAAGCATAATACAATTTTAGTTGTATATCCCCAGCACACATAAAGACTGACATATAGTAACCCCTTCACAAAGCTCTAACAGTCAATAGACAGTAGGGAGCTGATGTCACTGAATTCCCCCCCCTTGTCTAAGGAATTCTCCTAAAGTGGGCAGGGATCAGGGAAAACTATGTTGAGTCCAATTAACCCAGTGGAAAATTTCTCCCAATGTTCTTGGAGTGGGGGAGAGAGAGCTTGATGGAACATTGAATGGTCATTGGCACCATTGATTTTCCCACAGAGACTGATTTCAGCAACCAGACTTTTCCTTTTCTAACAATCTGGAGAATTGGCAAAATTAGGTCACTTTCGTCAGGAGAGTCACAAAGAAGTGATCTTAAGGGTTTTCCATGAAGAAATTATTTCTGAACAGGATGTGAAGAGTGTGAGCCAAACATACTGGCCAAAAACACACAGGAAAGAACTGTGACATTTACGGTGTTAGAGCATAAATCACATAACTTTAGAACTATTTTAAGGAAGGAAATAAGGCAACCATCTCTTATTGAGATTTTATGTGAGGAAAATCATGTGATGGCTCAGAATCATCTTTCTTTTTAAACATTCTGGGCAAACATTCACGTTCCTGTGGCCAGTCAGAGTCTAGATGCGGGATGTTGAGTACTGCATTGTCAAACAAGTCTAGTCAAGCCAATTTCATTTGTATAGTGCTATTCAAAGCAGCTTTACCAATAATAGTGCCTTCGTATCCCCAGTTGGCAAGCCAAAGTCGACAGTGTCAAAAAAAACAAACGATGTTTTGATAATACTAACAAAAGATGTTAATACTAATGCACCCAGAGGTGTAAAAAGTACTCGGAAATTATACTTTAGTGAAAGTATTGATACTAAGTGAAAATTAAAAGTCCAAGTATCTAGCCAAAAATATACTTGAGTGAAAGTAAAAAAGTATTAAAAAGTATTAACTTAAGTATAAAAAAAAGAGATTGTAAGAGAGAGGATTTTGTGGCCAATACTAGTGTGTGGATTTCATTGGCAAAATAAGTGACATTTAAATTACATTGGATTGGTTTGTTAAGTGAATACAAAGGACCGGAAGTCCTGAAGAGCACGTAGGGAGGTCGTTTTGGTTGATTTAAAAACTTTTTGGGAGAACATTTCACCTGCTTTTAACGCCACACAGTGGAATTTTCACTGACGCAATATGTCATGAACCAAAAAAATTATTTTGCCAAAATTTTGCCACAGTCACGTATTGTTCATAAGATCAGGCTGGGCTTTTGTGATGAACTGTCAAAATGCATTGTCTTCATTGCATGGGAGAAGGCACTCATGAATTGCGATGTCAGAAATCCCAGATCCTTGAGATAAAATGTAAAAAAAATACATGAAGCTTTCAAGAAAGTTAGTAATGTCATTGATTTTGCGAGTTGTTCTCTGAGGTTTGCTACCAAAACTCAGAGTAAAATTACTGTGTACGATTTTGTTGAGCAGATAGATGATAAACTTAATAAAATCAATCAATAAAACAATAACATTTATTAATTATTTTTATTATTACTATTTTTAGGTAACAAAAATACTATATTATCAAATAGGGAGTAGAAATAGACCTGATTTAAATGTACACATTTAATTACAAAAGTATTTTGTTTTTATATATACTGCATATATAGTGTATACAGTATTTGCAATGTGAATAATCATTTCTGACTTTTACATTCGTAAGTGTCCAATCTGCAGAAGAAGTTTTCACTACAGACTAAAGTTTAGGACAAAAAACATCAGTATTTCGCACTCTATGCTCTTGGTTTTGAATGAATATCTTCACATCCGGTCGAGTGGTCATATATAGTATAATCACACAAATATTTCAAGGTCTCCAGTACTCAAATCGGATCTGAAATTCCGCTTCTGCAGATGGCTGGGATACTCAATTAGAAATGACTTTTCTGTTGTCTTTCTTGTTGGATGCTTGAAAAAGTGGCTTTAGTAGAGCAAGACAAAAGAAAATGATCTGCAAAAATGTAACGAGTATCTTAAAAAGTAATCTTTTTTCTTTGGAAATGTAGTTAAGTAAAAGTATTATTTTAAATTGCACATGAGTAAAGTAGAAATCTCCCCAAATAATACTTAAGTACAATACATAAGTATAATTACTCAATTACTTTACACCCCTGAATACACCATATGCTTTTGCTTATCATAGTCACTAGTGTTTACTCTCTGTTAAAACTTTATTTCTTTAAGACAACAACTAAAGGAATAGTTAACCCAAAACTTAATGAGCTTATATCATAATGCTCATGAAACTGCACGATTTTGACTGATACATTTACTAACATTTTGCATTTCTTCACAACAAAACCTATAGGATGCCTTCAGAAGACTAATGGTATGTGATGCACAAACTACATGGATCACTTTTAGGATATTTTAGGGTGTCTTTTTAAGTTTTAAAGTAAGGCACTATCCACTGCCATTGTATTGAAAAGACGGCCTGCGATATTCATTAAAACAGTTGCTTTGATTATCTGTTCGTAGAGCGTCCTGCTGTGACATACTAGCACTGTGACTATAAGCTTGTTATTCCGGCAAAAGTTTAATCCTGAATGTGTTCAGAACAACTAAACTTTTACTGTCTAATGCCATTCAAGCAAGTCTCATAAGGCTTTAATTGGTCAGTTTTCCCTCCAAGAAGTTAGTCATAGAGTCTTTATGTAAACCAGGCAAAAATCTGAGAACTGTGCGTGCATTTTGTTAACTTCATGTAATCCACTGTCAGAATGGCATGTACTATGAGGGACTGTGATGTATGTTTTGTTTGTATTTACTAAAAAAGCTTTTTGATAGACTGAATATTATTTTAATATGAATGTGACAGAACACTGAAGCTTCATAGATGTGCAGTCATGTTTATACAACAAGAATAAAAAAAATTGTGTTTATCAAATTCAGAATGGCAGAATTATTTAGTCTCATCTCATAACTGCTAAAGGGATCCTGCTCTGATGATGTGCAGATGAGTGGCAGATGGCTGACAAAGGCTTTATGTTTAATACACAACTAGCAAGTTTAATGACACATCAGCATTCACAAATTCAATCTCACATCCTTGCTTTTGTGTGTGTGTAAGTGTGTGTGTATCATATGAGCATCACACAGACGTTCCTGTCACAGACGTCCCTATACACTGCTTTACAAACACATGTACTAAAATGTATACTGTATATTTACATATACACAAATACAGTGTGTTGGGTAAGTTACTTAAAAATAGTAATCCACTATAAATGACTAATTATTTATATACAAATTTTAATCAGATTACTTTAATAATTACTTCATTGAAAAAATAATAACATTACTAATTCATTTACTTTTCTGCTCAACAAATTCAAAATGATATCTATATTTCTCCCTTGTTCACTGTTACACACAAGTCTTACACTCAGCACCTCACATTTCTCCTGCACAATGACTTGTTATGGGGCCATAATTCATGTATCCTACATAAATAATATAGGCTAATAGAAATAACCATAACCCTATAATGTACTTCAAAATAATTAAATGAATTGGAAGTAACTTTAATCTAACTACAAGCATATAAATGTTATGTATTACACTACTTTTTTCAACTAAAAAGAACTAAGATTACAGTAACTAATTATTATGTTATTAGATTACACCCAACACTGCACGAATATAATGTATAATATTTGCATATATACAATATACAGTATTTACAACAAAACCAGTGTACGTAGAGCAAAATCAAATGGAGACGACTGTACCTTTTGACTGAATGTTTAAAAAAAAAATAAAACAATTGCTGAAAAACTGGAAAGTTGATGTCTTGAAGTTTTCGACCTATATCTACTTAATTTGTTTTTCCTTTATTTCTAAAATCCTAAAAGTGTGCATTGCATAGTAAATTGACACATTGACTTTAGAAATAAGGTTGTGCTGAGTAATTTACTCAAAAAGTGATCCATTGTACATAACTAATTACTAAAATTGCAAAACGTAATTGTAAGTGTAATTCTTCTTGTTTTAAATGTATTCTATGTAAATGTTATTATTTTTGAAATATGTGTAACCCAAGAAATTCAATTGTAATGTAACTAAAAGTCCGTAACTGTAATCTGATTACAATAATTTAAATTGTAGTCTGGTACACAACTTCTTGACTTAGATTGAAGCAACTAATTCATTTGTAATCACATTACACCCAATACTGGAAATAACATTAAATTGATAACATATGTTTCCAAGAAAAAATGTTATAATATTTGTAACAGACCTCTTATTTTGTTGTTTATTCTGAAACAACAAATGTGTCACATATTGGCACTATAACTGAATTAGCCTGATGGACCGTCAGTGATGGTTCATCAGAGGCAAAGTCCTTTTCACGCTTCCTCTGAAATAATAACAGGCCGAAATGGGCTCAAGATGTTCCGAAGTGATGAGGAAGAACACAATAAATTGCAGGGCATTTAAATACGAAATGTCAGAGTGTTTAAGTGATTCACAAATGTGCAGTGCTTAGTACATTTTAACATGTCTGAGGTACATTTGTGGCAGCTTGTTAAAGTTTTTGTTTTGGCACTAAACAAGGCTCTTAAACTTAAATGTAGCCATTATATCTCTTCTGTGGCTTGTGGTTCACTGAGAACAGTTGACCCAAGGCAAAGATTAAATGACATAAGATATATTATCTGCTTGTCTTTCTCCAGTCCTATTTAAGAAACTTTCAATTGTTTTCAACAGTGACAAACAAATAATCATGATGTTGCCAGCGCAACCACTCAACTCTTGTTGTATCTAGCTTCAATAAACATTCACATCTGAGTCTAATCATACAGGCAAGAGCTTGCCACTTCAGATTTAGTCAGAGTAAACTAAACATGCAAACCTTTTTAGGCATGGTTAGAAGAAAGTAATGTGTAAGGCAAGGGATATCTGTGTAGCATTACAAATCATTTCCAAGTAACTGTCTAAAAAGCTGAACTATTATATGAAATTCCATATCCAAATGTAACTTTTTTGGAACCTTGTGTTCATCGACTGAACACTTGATACTTTGAAAAGGTATCAAGTTTGTTTGATGTCTACGTTCTCTATATTAATCTCAGTATTAAACTCACTCTTTTAAAATGATAAGAACTGGAACATCAGGGTGTATTTTCATTGAGAATTAACATTAAAAAAATGTGGTTCATGAGTTTTTTTTTCAAGCCAAAACTATGATTTATTATGATTGAATCAACCTTACTACATTAGGATACAGTTAAAAAAAAAACGATTGTTCAGATCATGTCAAAATGGCTCCTAAGGTAATAATTGCAGGTTACCACATTTTGCAGTGTGGTATTCTATGCTACAATGAATCTTATCACACAAAACACATACTTGAAAACACGCATAAACCTACATGTATGACTATGAAAACACTGGCACCCGAATGCATTCAGACATACCATTCCATCCCAGCTCTGTTGATATCGTCCCACCAGCATTCATTAGGCTCTCCCCAGTCGAAGGGAGTCCTCTGGCACTCAAAGTTCCACAGGCGATCAGACCCTTCCTTTTCACTAAAGTAACTCCTGATAGCCACCAAGACCTCTCCATGGGGACACTGGAAGTTGAAGCCCTGGCGCCACATATTCACCCAATCTTCACCCTCATCATGCATGTAGCCCGGCTGAGCATTGACTCTGGAGAAAAGCAAAAGCATAGGCAAAGCCAGAAGAACATGTGCTGAGTTCATCCTGAATCTCTGTGAAACCTTGCAGTGCTTCCTCTGTCTTAAAGCCTCTCTGAGATGTGCAGGCCAGATGTTCTGTTTCTGGATCCAGGGGTGATACTTTGCAACACAAGCAGACATTTATGGTCAGGGAATGAACTTTTTTGTATTGTTAAGGAGGATGTATCCAACCTCCTCCCAGACTGCGCTGGTGATTCTGAGATGAATGTCTTAAAGAGAAATTTCTCTTTGTTTTCAATTCATTGTATGTTGTGTTAAACAGTTTGGTGCAACTTTTGGATGAAATAGCATTTGTGAGTTCCAAGCACGGCTTTTTTGTATGAATTATAATAACTCTTTTTAAAATATATATCACACTCTCATACTGTGTGTGAGATCCGAATATAATCAATATGAGAATTATTTAAGAATTATTTTCCTGCCTGTTTGCTTCAGGACTCAGATTTGACATTGGACATCAAGTGGTGACCCAGTATGGTTACCATACCCGCAACCTGTATTTAAAGTAGTCTGGGTTATATTTTCTTTTACCTTGCATAGTTACATTTCTCTTTTCGAGTATGAGGGCTTATTATTCAACCTGAACATGTTGGCATCTGCCTAATGACTGAAGTTAAGCTATGTAATTCTATGTGGTGCAAGCTGATAAGTTCTTTGATCTTATTGTCCACTGAGCTGGCTCATATGTGACATGTTATGCCAATCGGCTTGCATGGTGTAAGTATGGTCCTTTGACATGTAATCAGGTAGCCAATCAACTTGTGTCCCTCTCTTTGTTTAACATTTAAATAGCTAAGTTTTGCAGATTAGTTTCACTGCAGTGCACTGCAAGTTTTTCTCTGAATCCCACCTCCACCCTAGGTCCACTTTTCTAAAAATCCTATATGGGTAATGTATGAACACACACAGCAATTTATTAGGAACACTGTGGTCCTAATAGTGTGCTCAATGTGGTCTTCTGCTGTTGTAGCCTATCCACCTCAATTTTCAATGCATTCTGAGATGCTATTCTGATAACTACATATGTACTGTTATCTGAGTGGTTATCTGAGTTTCTGTAGCCTTTCAGTCAGCTCAAACCAGTCTGGCCATTCTCCGTTGATCTCTCTCATCAACCAGGCATTTCCGTCCACAGAACTGCCACTCACTAGATGCTCTCTGTTTTTTACACCATTCTGAGTTAACTCTAGAAACTCTTTTGCGTGAAAATCTTTTGATTTTAATACCAGAGAACTGGTGCATATTATGTTCTGCATGAGTCTGTACTGATTACACTGTTTTCTTTTGCTGGATAAGAACTTGTATTTGAGTCCAATCCAAAAAAAGCACTCCAGTTCTTTTTCAAAGGAAATCCTCTCCTTTAGTAGTTTTTTGGGTGTTGTCTAAACATGGAAGAAAGTTAAGGAATTCATTATTGTTTTTAATATTCAGTGACAATAAACACAACTAATTTAATATGTGAGGTAAGATTTTATGCTTTAAGCCTTTGCTCCCCTAAAAATATATTTCAGAGATAAGTCTTAGTTACAATCTTGTAAAACACAAACATTTATCTGAGGAGATCAATGGCACCTGCAGAGGTCTTTAAGTTATCATAGTGTTCTGTTTAATCATTAACTTATCTTATCAGTGATTGGATGCAAAGCAAACTTTGTACAAGCATAGTAACTAACAGAGCTACAAAGTCACATTATGGCAAGTTGGCTGGTCGAACCAAAGTCAAATTCAAAGTCAATATGTTTACATTATAGGAAGAAACTAAATGTAGTTTTTCCACAGAAGCCACTGTGCAAACATTTAACACTGTTCCTAAAGCACACATCTAACACAAAACAGTGCAGGAGTATGTCACAAGTTATTACAGTAAATATTGACAGTAAATACATTGTAACAATACTGCATACAATACACATACTGGAAATGGGACATGCACAAAATGTAACAATATTATAATTTTTTTAATTAAGAGGATATTATACTTGACAAGTTAACTAGTTTGTCTGGGTGGGAAAATGTTGTACCCTGATAACCCAGTTCAGTACCATACACTTAAAAAAAACAAATGTAATCTAGAAATGTGCTTCATGTGGAAATTATTCTAAATTAGTTGGTTTTAAGCCGAAAATATTATATAACATAAGTGAATCAACCTGAATACATTAAGTCACACCAACAAAAGTAATTTCAAAGTAATAAATAAAACCCATGACTTACTTTCTAATGTAAGAGTCTTGCCTGTAGGCTGTCACGAATCCATCTTGTCAATTCAGTGGCAGTTGACAGGTACTCACTTTAAAGCTTAAAAAAGGACCCAAATATATCATAAAAGCAGTTAATGCGACTGGTGCATCTAATTTCAAGTCTTCTGAAATCACACGTTGTGGTGAGAAATAACACTCAATAAAAGCAATTTTTTTGTGAAAATCTTTATGTCTGTTGTGCATTCCTGAACACTATGAGTAAAGCTTGTTAACAGTGGCTTGCACATTCATGAAAGGACTTGCATTGTTTAACAATAAAAACTATATTTATGATTTGCATGATTTTAAAGATTAAAGATGAATCACTATCCCCTTTTGTAGAAGTATTTTCTCCATTCATTTTTCGATAACTTTGTTTTGAGGTACAAAAGTATTTGAATCGGACATAAAGACAAGGGTACAAGGGTGTGTACTTACCATCTTTCATGAGGGCACAAATACAATCCCATGAAGCATCGCAAATGATGTAATTGAATAAAAAACTATGAGAATATATAAAACTATTGATTTTAGGTTGTTGATAATAAGAATAGGAACAATATAATTTAAGTTTATGACACAATATTCCGATATGTACAAATATATAAGTAGTTTAAGAGTGAAGGGAGACCAACTCGATTACATCATTCACAGTGCATCATGGGAGCGTGCAGTTGCTCGCTTGGAACTCACTCTATTGTGCTGAAAGATGGAGTGGATATTCATTAAAACATCATCTTTTGTGCTCCACAGAAGAAAGAAAGTCATATGGGTTTGAAATTATATGAGGGTGAAAACTTTATAACAGAAGTTTCACTTTTTAGTGAACTATTCCTTTAAACATTTGCTGTTTACCAGTTTTACAGTGTATACACCATTTGGAATAAATATCCATGATTGACGAAAGACTGGCCCAGTAATACTCTGTGGAGTTACTCTGTAATCTGAACCCATAGAACATAAAACTCATGGCCATTTTCAATTCTGCCCCATTATTATTCACAGGATAGAGGGTTAAATGAGATTTCCTGTAGTCAACATTTATATGTTTTGTGTTGTTGACGACAAGAAATTAATATTTTATCTCTCACCTTTTCTCTGTATAGTTTCTCTCATCATTGTTGCCACTGAGGCCAAGTTCAATAGTGTTGTCTGAAAACATGATGATATGGTTGGGTGTCTGTTGACAGTTCTGAGTCCACACTGTGTACAAAAGAGGGCCTATTTTGCTGCTGTTGTTTTTGACAACCGTTTCTGCTCAATATTGGTCTCAATAAAGCTAATTTGTTGTCTTTGGAGTGGAGGATTTATGAAAGGGGACGTGGATAATATAATGGCTCAGTTTGTGGGAATTCTAGAAAAGGCTAAAATCGCTTACAGCACCTTTATGTCGGCATGCTGTTTCCGAAAGTTCAGAAAGAAGAGCAAGACCAAATAATTTTTTTATTATATTAATTAATATTATGCCACAAATGCTGCCGATTGTACTTAACTTGTATTGAACCCTGAATATTCCTTTAAACCGCTTGTTACAGAGTTTAATTCTGTCTTAATCTGGCACTGAGACATTGATCTCATTGCAGAACCACCATCTTCAAAGATTACACAAATAAATATTAGCTCAAAATAGTTTGTGAGTCACATCTTAAAATCAGATCACAGAGACGTTTATTTTTAGATTGATAATTCCATAAAAAGCACTTTAATTTGGGGCATGTGGCATACAAACTTGAGAGCATCTCATTCATTCTTTTTACCACCACCATGTATTCCTAATATTATAGCACATACTATATAGTACAAAGGTAAATGGAATAAAGAATCCAAGCTCAAAAATAACAATCAACCATTGTTCCTGGTACACTAATGTAATGGAAGACAGATAGTTACATCTGCTTTTTATTTGGACATCACTGAAACAACGATACTATGAACTGGTCTGCCTGTTTATATGGGCACAAAATAATCTCTTTTAAGACATTTATTTTGTGTAAGGAAGTAACATGTTTTTTAAAAGTACTGTATTTCTCTCATGTGTTCTCATAATCTCTTGCATTTCACTATTGTATTAGCGAAAGTTACTCTGTTCTGTGTAAGCAAAATACATTCTTGTGGAACAAGGGCATAATAAAGTAGCTTTAAGCAATATTGCTACATGTAGTTTCCATGTGTATATTCCTTTGTTCTATAATGTAAGTGCCAAAGTGTACAGTATATGTAAAGATGGAGCAAAGGTCTCCATAGAAATATGAATGGGACCTAACAAACTGCTAAATGTAATAAGATTTTGTTCCCCAAAATCCTCACCCCCACAATTGAGAACTTGCCATCTCATTTACACACCATTCAATTGAAGAGATATTAAAAGACTAAAAAATAATAAAAAGGGGGAGAAAAGTTGATAACAGTTATCATGGTTTCTGTGGTTTCAGACTGCTCCAAGGAGATGTAAGTTGTCAAAACAACAACAACAACAACATCAACAAAAAAGTTTAAAAACGAAAAAAAGTGTTTTCTAGGCATAACTGAATTTAAACTATTTTCAATCCTCTTTTTAAGTCTTTCGTCTCTGTAATCCTTTCTACATTGTGTCTTTTTGCTACTCTATAAGCATTACAGACCTTTTTCACAGCAGCACCATCCTAGAGTTTTGATGGGAATGACAACGAGGCTGTGAGGAATAAATGTACAGTCTCTTCAATGGGTTGTACAGCTGCTTAAAGTGTTTTTGGATCATTCCTCAGACAAAACATTGAAAAAATATCTTCCCAAAAACATTCAAACAAACTCATTCAAACAAACTCCAGACAACACGAGTTGTGGAGAATCAGATGTGATCTAGGAGCTTTTTGCAGCTTTATACCGTGCGTGCCATTGAAGAGAAGGTAAGTCGATCCCTTACAGCCTTGTTGTCATTCCCATTAAAAATCAAAGATTGCGCTAACGTGAATAAAGTGAATGGGATTTTATTTTGTAATAAAACATTTTTATTGATTAAAAGAAAAAACCCAACAGAGAAAAACACAACACATACACATAAAATCAACATTTAACTTTTAATCCCTACTAATATCCCTCCAAAAACACCAACCCCAACATAACCCCAACGAACACCCCCGTGGTCACTTAAAATAATACATACACAAATAAACAAACCAAACAATTTAAATAAATAAATAAATGATATATATACAAAATTTTTACGTCTAGCTCGATCAAGTAAATTGGACTGTAACTCTTACACTCGCTTGGATCTTTGTCCTTTTTAAGAATCAGACTGATCCGGGATTGTGTCATGGTTGGCGGAAGCTTTCCATTCTTTAATGATCCTGATTTTACACATCCTGTGAATCATCAATGTTGCTTTAGGGGGCTTGCAAACTTATGCTTCATTATGACCAAGGACTGATTCCCTCAAAAGATTAAAGTCTCCTCACAATATTATAACATGAGGGATGCCAGCGGCTTGCAACATCCCTTAGAGATCTATAAAAAAGCCCTGATCATCAGCGTTAGGTGCGTAAATATTAGCCAAAATCAACCTTTGCCCCTGAATTTCTGCATAAACAATAATGACTCTTCCTAATTTATCTTTAATATGTTTGAGACATTTGAATTGTAGATGTTTACTTATCAATGTAATGACTCCCCTGCTCTTACTTGAGCCAGCACGAAAGAAAACATGTCCACCCCATATCTTCCCAAAATTTTCAGCTTCCTGTGGGAAATATGTGTTTCTTGCAGAAACGCTATATCATATTTCTTATGTTTAAGAAAGAAATAACCTTCCTTCTTTTTATGGGGTGCCCCAGCCATTCACGTTCCACGTGGAGAGAGATAATCACTCATGTTAACATTTGACATTTTGACAAATTAGAAAAAAGTATTATCGGATTGCTCAAGTCCGGTGCTTCAGGAGACCTTTTTGTGAGAATTACATAATAATAAGAAAATAATCTATAAAACAAACTCCAGCCAATAGGCAGAATAAACACAATAAACAGAATAAATGCTAGTGAAACCAGCACATAAAAAAACTAAATAAAAATAAAGCAGTTCCGTTCCCTCGGACAGACAAACAAATGTTCAGTGAGCCAGTTGTTTCATAAGTTCAGCAGATGCCCTAATCCTTCCAATGTCCTGCAAAAAATACTCCACAAAAAAAAACTCCAGCCAATAGGAGGCATAAGCACAATTAACGAGAAGTTTAATCCACAACTGTGTTGAGGCATGTTATTCCACAAAACAAATTCCAGCCACTAGGCGGAACTAGCACAAAAAGAAACAAAAAAGGCACCCAGCTTCCTCGTACGGTCAAGTGTCTATTCAGCCAGACAGCTCACTTGGAGGCGCATGAGAAACACACCATGACTTCCTTTAAGAAGTTCCTTAGTCCATTGATTTTATGAAATACATCGCTTGTTGTGGGCATGTAAATGTTTTGCAGCCATCCTTAGTATCTATTCTCAATTTGGCCAGGAACTTCAATGTAATAGAAACCCTTCATGATGCAAAAGTTTCTTGAAGGAGTGTTATTCCACAAAACAAACTCCATCCACTAGGTAGAACTAGAAAAAAAGAAACAAAAATGGCACCCAGCTTTCTCAGACAGCCGAGTGTATGTATTGCGAGATAGCTCACTTGGGGGCCATACGAAAGTCACCAAAATGTTTACTCACCCCATGTCTCTATGAAAGACAATGCTTGTTGTGGGCATGTAAATATTTTGCAGAGATCCTTAGTATCTATTCTCAATTTGGTCAGAAACATCAGAGCAAAAGTAATCTTCCATTGATGTAAGAGTTTCTTGCATTCCTTGAATCGATCATGTTTCTCTCTTGTCGAATTTGCAAAATCTGGGAACAAGAAAATGTTGCGCAGAGCTCATCATTTACACGTCCAACCCTCGCATGGCATCACGTGACACCAAAGTGAATGGGATTTAACCAAAACGATCAAAATCGTTCTCATATCCCAGCTTTATATGCAGAGTCAACTATAAATAAGTAATTTGTAGGTTGATTTCACCTAAAAGTGTAAACACTATGCATTTTGGTGCTTTCAAAACATTGCTCTGTTTGAGTGGCCATCCAGCCCGACACAACAACTCTGGCTCGAACAGTGGGATTACCTGTTTTTTACAACTAATGGAAGACAGGGGAAGTTTTCTGGAATTTGTTTGAAAATGTATTATTTTTGCAATTCTCTTTGGTCCGTTTGGTGCAGAAATTACACTTCTATCGGGAAGACACGCAGGCTTTAAGTAAGGTTTAAGATGCCATTTATTTGATGAATGTAAAACAGAAAAGTAATGTCCGAGTTGTACTCGGAACCATCATATTCTGTCGGAGATAGGAGGCAGGGGCAAGGTGCCTACCCCCAAAAAGAGAGAGAAAGTAATATACTACCCCCAAAAGAGTTCATTCTGGAGAAGGAGAAAAATAAAAGATGTGAGCATCAGAATTTGTCATGAAAATCTCTTGCATGGTTGTGTGAAGCCTTTGCTTGGGTGTGATTTTGGGCTCTCCATCGAGGCCCCTGGTTATGCAGAATCTGCCTAAGGCAAGCACATTCAACGTGTGTAAAGCCATATGATAATGGCGACGTTGCGTGCAGTATCTTTGTTGAAAGATGACATTTGATATGAAAACCCTCTGATGAGGAAAGAGTTGTTTGAGGTATCTTTGCCGAAGGCGGGCAACGTGTGTAAAGCCATACGATAATGGCGACGTTGTGTGCAGTCCCTTCGTTGAAAGACATTTAATATGAAAACCCTCCGACGAGGGAAGTGTTGTTTGATCTTGATATGTTCTCCATTGTTTACATGAGATCTCGCCTGGAAGAATTACCCTTCGTCATAGTTTTGTTCTTCAACAAACTATGCAATCTGAGCAGCATTCATGTTGTAAAACTGTATACCATCTTATATATTAGAGTCTCATAAACAAAACGAGCCTGTCTCCAAAGTCTATTTTTTTTTTAAAAGGGGTGTAGTTTTCTAACTTTAAAAATAACAACATATACTCATTCTGAAACTGGGAAGTAAAGTACCCAAAGTGTCTTCTTTCAAAAGGTACTATAACTGTGTCCATACTCCAAAGGATCCCGTAAATACAGCCATTTTAGTTCAGGATGTGATTTTCATGGTTTGTGCTCAAAAGGGAGGGCGCACATCAATGGGTTAAACTGTAATGCCATGCTCCCTCAGAATGCCTACATCATGGGCTCGGTCTTTCCTAGTATGTAGGGCATAGGGATGATAAATTGTATTGGAAAGCACCCATTACGTGATTTGGGCGAAGGCGACCAGCAAAACGGGGATATCTTACTGAATGGAGTAATGGGAGCCCGTACGATAAGCACTGACTGTACATGATGATATGCCTGAATAATTATCTTAATTCCCCGATGGAGAATGCTCGGGCATGCAGCATGATGAGTGACATGTGAATGAACCTTGACCGAGTTGCCCTCATGAGATTGTGTGATTGCCTGCCATCACTATGAGAGCGAATGCGCTGTTGACATGAAATACTGGCTTTTGATATTGATGCGGATGTGTTATGATGAACAGACAGCGTTGCAACTTTATAATGAACAGGCAGCATGGCAACGGAAGGCCTAGACCATGACTAAATCTGAGTGCATTTGATGGGTATAATAATGACTTAGCTTATTTCTGATAGAAACAAGCTGCTGCCTGAACCAATGATTTTGATGGTCTTGGCGTGGAGCGTGCTCCTTCCGCGCTGGGTTGTGAAATTCGATTGAAAGAGATCTGAATAAATGAGATATGGGTGAAGATCCGGGGTTGCTTGTTGTTTACTCCCCATGGGTTTGAAGTTGAGATGAAGTGATGACGTTGTTCCAAAGGGAAACGTGTCTATTTGCCGTGTTAGCACACTGAAACAGCAATGTGATAGATTGTGAGCAGACTTATAAAGCAATGGCTTACATGCGATTGGCTAGGAATTACCCAGCTAATGGTGTGATGATGAACAGCTGCTAGTCTTCCCACTAGAACTACACTGCGCTTACATTTCAGCTTTAAAATATGAGGAACAGAGCCTTGTCCTTACATTTAAAGTATGTGGATCAGAGAAATGTAAAATGTATATGTTCAAATGCAAAACACACATGGATACAGCTTAATTTAGTTTTTGTTTAAATACCATAATTTACTAATACCAAATCTGCAATGTTGCTCAAGTTAGTGTCTTCACTGAACTGAAACATAATTTCTTTATATATTGATGGTCTTTAGAGCTCCCTAAAAATGTGTGGCCCATCTTTAGTTAATGACAGCTTTTGTAACCTGCCAAATTGATAAAGTTTTGACCTGTAATTCAGTTGCAAATAAAGCATCATGTGGCTGCAGAGATGTGCACATGATTCCATTTACATGTGTGAGTGTTTGTGGTTATTGCACGTTACATGACTACCTATTTAAGTGGCACGCTTACAGGAAGAGAAAACGGCAGTGTTTCCCCTGTTGTGTAGCTGCACACCATTCTGTCTCTGTCACCACCCCACTGACCCAAATACATACCAACACTCTTTCTGCTTACATGCTGTTTAATTTTTTTCTTTCTTTCTGAAATTTCAATATATTTGTTATTCAGACATCTGATTATCTGAATGAGGACAGGGAATCACAGAACACATACTATTAATATTAGTCTACCTCAACAGGGGTATTTTCTGAACTGATGCTCCATGCATCTTCATGACATACATCGTATTCTAAATATTATATGTCAACATCTAAATGTTTTTTATTTTATTGATTTATTTCTTTAGCGTATATTTTATTATTTTGAAGAGCCAAATCTGAAACTGGCACAGTTACCCAAAGATATTTGCTTTTATTTGACATTTTCCTGAAAGGCAAGTTGGTTGTGAAGCTTTCCACTAAGGAAGACACGGGAAACAGCGTCGGCTTCAAAGGTAAGTCTCTTTAATTTTTACAGACAAAGTCAGTAAACTGTGTTTCTCTTCTTTCGCCTTCGTGTCGGGTTCCTCTCCCTCGAGGCTCTCTTGCTGCTGCTCTTTATGCCGCTCTCCTCATGCTACTGCAATTAGACACAGGTGTTAGACATAATTTAGCTCAGGTGTGAGCGCCCTTACCGCTTTTCTCTCCCGGACGGGCGCTTGACCATGCCCCCGCTGCCACATAGGTGTTTTAAACTCTTTAGCAGTGATGTAAATTTGTTCTACATAAATTACACACAGTCATACCTCAAATGTGTATTTGTTTTGCAAACAAGTTAGTAAATAAGGACTACAACGGTTGACTGTTTCATCAGGCTTGTCCACACACGTTTGTGGTATTTATAGTTCTTAATTATCAACTTGTTAACAACCAGTTAACAAGGCAGATTACTAGTGAATTGTAATCAGGTACTGATTACAAAATACGTGAGAAAAAATGCAATCAGTGACATAATCTCATAGATTAAATTTTTGGGGTAATCTAATCTGATTACTTTTGAATTACTTTCAACCTAATTCTATTTTGTTTAGTCACATGCATTTGAGTAGGATAATCAAAATAAGAAACTGTATGCCATTCTTTATTACTAACAAAAGAGCTCCTTATGAAATTTTTAAAAAGTGCATTAAACATTACACAAAATTAAATAAATATTAAATCTAACAGCAATGACAGTGCATGGCCAAAGTTTATAATTCAGAACAAGTTCATTTTTAGTGCATAAAACAATAGCAACATTGCAAACATTAATGACCATAAAATCAACATAAAACGATCATAAAATGAATGAAAATTAATGACCATAAAATCAACATAAAACGATCATAAAATGAATGAAAATTAATGACCATAAAATCAACATAAAACGATCATAAAATGAATGAAAATTAATGACCATAAAATCAACAGCATCGATGTTGCCCAGGTCAAAGCGTTCATCTAAAAAAACTGAAACACATTTAACCCTTACTGCTAACTGAAAATCCATAGCCTATTCCAAAACTGAGGTGCAATATTGTCACCAAGTCACACAACTATTGTGTACCCTGAGTAGGACCCTTAGAAATGGCACCTACTAGATCCTTTAAAGCAATTAAGTTAAATGTGTGAGCTGCACAACACTGGTGAGGGAGTAAGAAATAATACATATTTTTTAAAACATATCTAGTTCATTAAATTAACCTGAAATCAAAAGAAATTACATTGCTAGGTCAAAGCTAACAGCTCAAAACTCTGACACTCTTACTTTTAACCGTTACTACTTAGTTATAGTCCATCACCTGTTCCTTAGCTGAGGTGCATATCTTAATGTTGTAACATAAAGGAGCACATGCTCAATGTTCATCTGTGCACTTCAGAGTAAGAATATGATGATATTGATATGAAAATGAGCAATAAGTTATTAACAATTTACTGCATTGTCTTGTTAAAAGGTTAGTTCACGCCAAAAAGAAAATGATCTCATACTTTACTCACCCTCAAGCCATCCTAGGTGTTTATGACTTTCTTCTTTCAGCCAAACATATAGTTATATTAAAAGATATCCTGGCTCTTCCAAGCTTTATAATAGGAATGAATGGTACCTTAGATTTTGAAGCCCCAAAAAGCGCATCCATCCATCAAAAAAGTAAATATATATTTTTCAGATTAACATTTTTATTGGTTGCTCCTCAAGCATGACACATAACACAACAAAATATTAATGTACACAGTCAACCATTATCCCCCTTAAACATGATTATTTCCCTTTCCTCATTCCCATTCCCACCTCAATCAGTTCCCTAGTTCAGTAGTCAGGGCACCGATCAGTGAGTCGGCCATTTTAAGGTCTGTCTCAATCGCATAATCGTTCCAGTGCACTGAAACTTTAGCTCCCTAAATAAATCCCACAATGCACCATAAGAAGAAGATGAGCACAAGTGTTAAACTGTGAAGTTAAAGCCTTATTTTCTCTTTAAAAGATATGTTGTTTGTAATGTCTTTCATAATTACCATGAAAAACAAACAATCTTTTAAATATTTGAGTTGTTAAAAGAAGGTTTAAAATACACTGCAATATATTTGTATTTATGCCATTTATCTGTTATAATTACACTGTACATTTGAATATCTTCAACGAAAATTAACTATAGTGTCATTTATACAGCGATGGTGCTGATTAATAACAGCTGCGCTTGAATGTGTGAGTTTGTTAACTTGTTGCAGGTGATTGAGTTATGAGTGTCCCAATGTTCAGTGGATGAACACCCTTGCCAGTGCCCGAATTCATGTTCATGTTATGCTGATTCATGACATAGGGAGCTAGGGAGCTGATTGAGACACAGGGTAATTCGTGCATTGATTCAGGTCTTAGTAAAGGTGATAGTAAATAAAGAGTACACAGCATCATAGTGAGTGTGTTAAGAAATGTTATGAGCATGTCATCTGGGGCCGGTTGCACCAGCTACAGCATATATAAGTTACAACTTAGTCTAGTTGTGGCGTAAATGGGCACAATTAATGCACTTCTAAATATGTGAGCATTGCACCATTAAACTTAGGTAGAATGTAGCCCTACATATAAACTAAATATTTATGGATGCCCCCGACCAGGAGTAATGGATGGAATAAAAAGCAGACTGATATTTTATGACATCAATAAGCTCATGTTTTGGTTGACAGGCTTCAGTCCTTTCAACATACAGTATATGATGACTTGTTTACATTTACAGAAAAAACATTATGTAAAAAACTTACCTCTTCAGCATGAAACCGATCTAACGGTGCACTGTGTATGCCGCATGGTGTCAAGTTTCAAAATATACTAAATAGATATTAAAATGTATAAATGTCTATTTTTCCAGCCTGTTGTATGAGTATTTATTTATTGTCCCTTATACATTTTAGATAGGCTACAGTTATTGAATATTGTTATTTACATAAATATACCATTAATTAAACCTTGTTTTATTATGTATAGTATTTCAGTATTTTAGTATAGTTGTGACAACCGCTTTAGTCCCTCTTTGCTGGTAAACAGCAGCTTGAATGCAGATTGCACCAGTTTGATCATACGCCTCTGAGCGCAGCCTAATGTAATCACACCAGTTTTATTGTACATGCAAAAGGGATTGTTAAAGTTTGTAATGTGTGCCCTCATACTGCTCACGTGTGTCACGTGTATGTGATCTGCTATCCATAAATGGGTATATGGAAATAAAGGATGTTCCGGTTCAACAGAATGCTGAGAGATGTCTGTGTGTTTTTCCTCCGTATAATTTACTAAATTAACCGGTTATAATTCACGAAAATGGCTGCGCCAACAGGTTATGGGCCCAGGAGAGAAGTAGGTAACCGATGGAGTAGATTGTATTTCGACGGAGATGAAAAGAGTTATGAACTTTGGGAGACAAAATTTCTAGGCCACCTGCGTTTGCTAGGCCTAAAGGACACCATTTTATGAGAGCCTCCCGCGCGTGGTGAAGAAGAGGATGATGACGATAAAAACGAGGAAGCATATGCTGAGCTTATTCAATACTTGGATGACAAAAGTTTGTCTCTTGTAATGAGAGATGCAGCGGACGACGGTAGGAAAGCTCTACAGATTTTGAGAGGTTATTATGCTGGTAAAGGAAAACCGTGAATAATCAGCCTGTACACAGAGATAACGTCGCTGCAGAAAATGGCAAATGAGAGCATCACGGATTATATTATTCGAGCAGAAACCGCAATCACAGCTCTGAGAAATGCCGAAGAGAGTCTCAGTGATGGACTGTTAATTGCGATGATTTTGAAAGGTTTGCCAGACTCGTTTAAACCATTCGCCATCCATATCACACAAAGTGATGAAAACATAACGTTTGCAGAGTTCAAAACCAAGCTGAGAAGTTTTGAAAGTACGGAAAAGTTTCACATCAGCGCAAGTGATGATAACGTGATGAGAGCGAGTGCCTCAGCTCCGCAACAGAGGGGAAGAGAACGACTAACGTCAGCAGACTCGGACTTTACGTGCTATAATTGCGGTCAAATGGGACACAAAGCCCGTGCTTGCCCGAACCAAAATGACAAAAGACTGTGGTGCAATTACTGTAAAAGCTCGACGCACAAAGATGCAAATTGCAGACGCAAAAAGAGAGACAATGTTAAACAAGCCGCTGACAAAGAGGTCAACGACGAACACACATTTGTCTTTAGAGCGAGTGACTGCCAATTCTACAGTGTGCAACGAAAGGGACTAATGGTTGACACTGGTGCGACATCACACATTATTACAGACATTGAAAAATTCAAAAAGTTTAATAACAAATTCCAGCCGGAGAAACACTACATTGAGTTGGCTGACGGGACCAGAGCGAGCGGAGTGGCGCTGAAAAGAGGTGATGCGGAGGTGTGTCTGATTGACAACGAGGGACAACGGGTGAAGACGACGCTAGAGGAGCGCGTTGTACATCCCATCGTACCCGCAGGACATCTTCTCTGTTAAAGCTGCAACGACTAATGGAGCCTCGATCAACTTTCAACAAGGACGTGATGAACTCATTCACAAGAGTGGTACTAAATTTCACATTCAAGAATACAACAGACTGTACTATCTGAACACTGTCACCGAGGACAATGATAGTTGTAACGGATGTTATGACATTAAAACCTGGCATCAGATCCTAAGCCACTGCAATTATGATGATGTTTCCAAATTGCAAGATGTAGTTGAGGGAATGAAGATCAAGGGAAAGAATAAGATTGATAAATCTAACCTAAACTGTGAGGTTTGCACACAAGGTAAATTTGTTCAGGGTAGAAACAGGGAACCTGACACACGAGCTAAGGCTGCACTTGAACTAGTGCACACAGATCTAGCTGGTCCTATTGACCCAGTAGCTAAAGACGGTTTCAAGTATGCACTTGCATTTACTGATGACTACTCAGGTTCATTGTTTGTGTATTTTCTAAAAGCTAAGAGTGACACTGTGAAAGCTACTGAAAAATGTCTCGCTGATACAGCCCCTTATGGGACTATAAAGTGTGTTAGATCAGACAACGGCACAGAATTTATGGCAAAAGAGTTTCAGTCTCTATTAAGTAAGAACTGTATTCGACATGAGACCTCAGCGCCTTACTCACCCCATCAAAATGGGAATGCTGAGAGAAATTGGAGAACGCTATTTGAAATGGCAAGATGTATGCTCTTAGAGAGCAATCTACCCAAGATGTTGTGGACATATGCCGTAATGACTGCTGCAGTAATTCGCAACAGGTGCTACAATGGCAGAATACAGCAAACCCCATACTATGCACTGACAGGGAGAAAACCTGATCTTTCAAAAATGAGAGTTTTTGGTTCAGCATGTTATGCATAAGCAGGATAAAAAGAAGTTAGATGCACGATGTGAAAAAGGGATCTTTGTAGGGTATGACAAAAACAGCCCTGCATACCTGGTCTATTATCCAGACACAGGAAAGGTTCTCAAGCACAGGCTTGTGAGATTTGTAACAAAGTGTGTTACTGAACACCAAACACAGACTGACATTTCAATGTCAGATGATGATTTCCATGGGGAAAGATATGTATCCTCCCAGTCAAAAGAAAATGTGACTGATCAGATCCCAGAGGAGACTCATAAACCTCAAAATGAGACTAAAAATCAGCAATGTGCTCAGACAGAGGTAGTTGATCACAGTATGCATTATCCTCAGAGAAACAGGAGAGCTCCTCAATATTTGTCTAATTATGTTTCTGATGTGGAATGTGATGACCATTCTGACAAATGTGGACTTCTGTTACAGAGTGTGTGGTGTACCACAAACATTCAAGGATGCTATGAGTTCAAGTGAGTCACAGATGTGGGTTAGGGCCATGAAAGAGGAAATTAATTCCCTTGAGGAAAATGACACATTTACTCTAACTACGCTACCTGAAGGTAAACATGCAGTGGGGGGTAGATGGGTCTATGCCGTCAAAAACAACGCAGATGAGACTGAGACATACAAGGCCAGATATGTTGCAAAAGGCTATAGTCAAGTGATGGGGGTAGATTATAAAGAGACTTTCTCACCAACAGCAAATATCACTTCAGTACGTGCCTTAATGCAAATGGCAGCACAATATGATCTTGAACTCCACCAGATGGATGTAAAAACGGCCTATTTACATGCTCCAATTGACTGTGAGATTTACATGGAACAGCCAGAAGGATTCTAAGTGAAGTCAGATATAGGTGAGAAACTAGTCTGTAAACTGAACAAGTCACTGTATGGGTTAAAACAGTCAGGTAGAAATTGGAACAAAATATTACACGACTACCTCAGTGAAAATGATTTTGTTCAGAATTCAGCTGACCACTGTGTGTACAGTAAACAAACTGAAAAAGAGAGAGTGATTGTTGTAATCTGGGTTGATGATCTAATCATTGCTGCTAGTAACAATGATTTACTGAATTGTGTGAAAAAGATGCTGACAGCGAGATTCAAAATGAAAGATCTGGGAAAACTAAAATATTTTCTAGGAATTGATTTTCATCAGAATGAAGGGTATGTGAAAATGAGTCAGAAAAGGTACATTTTAAAGGTACTAGAGAGATTCAATATGTCAGACTGTAAACCCAGGTCAACACCATGTGAGCAAAAACTTGACTACAACAGTGATGATGATCCTCTTGATCCTAAAAGGTATCGTGAGGCAGTGGGTAGTTTGATCTATCTGATGACATGTACCAAGTTGGATTGTCAGTAAATTGTCGCAATATCTGTCTGATCCAAATGAACAACACTGGTCTACAGTGAAACATGTGATGAGGTACTTAAAAGGTACAACTGATTATGAACTATGTTACAAGAAAAGAGAGGAAAATCTCAAACTTGTGGCATACAGTGATGCTGATTGGGCATCAGATCTAAATGACAGGCGGAGTACGACAGGATACTGTTTTAGTCTTACTCAAAATGGTCCTTTAATTTCCTGGAAGTCAAAGAAACAGTCCACAGTTGCTTTGTCTACATGTGAAGCTGAGTACATGGCACTGGCAGCAGCCACACAGCAAAGCATGTATCTTGTACAGTTGTTGAATGGCATGGAAAATGGTTGTCTGTTTGAGCCTGCTCTGTCAAAGAACCAAGTGTGTCGACAAAGATGCAAGCATGTAGATATAAAGTATCATTTCATTCGATCAGCACTCAGTGATGGTAAAGTGACAATTGAGTATTGCCCCACTGAAGAAATGGTGGCTGATGTTATGACTAAACCAGTAACAAAGTTTAAACTTGAAAAGTTCAAAAGTCTTATGTTTGGCATGTAAATGCAGCACAAGAGAAATACAAGACTGTTCATGTGTTATGTTGTTATAATGGTAATCTACACAGTATGAGAACAAGTGGGGGTGTTAAAGTTTGTAATGTGTGCCCTCATACTGCTCACGTGTGTCACGTGTATGTGATCTGCTATCCATAAATGAGTATATGGAAATAAAGGATGTTCCGGTTCAACAGAATGCTGAGAGATGTCTGTGTGTTTTTCCTCCGTATAATTTACTAAATTAACCGGGTATAATTCACGAAAATGGCTGCGCCAACAGGGATAGCTGCAGAAAAGATACGCAGCATCTCATTCCCTCCTTTCAGGGAACCAAGGTTACAAGAGTAGCAAAGATGTTCCCTTTAAAGAAAGTAACTTCGACGCTGCCTCAGGATCAGATGCTATGGTATTCGTATACCATAATGCAATAGCACTATTGGACTATGACCACTAGCCAGCAGGGTTGTATGAAGGAATTTCTGTAACCACCTCTTCATATTGAAAAATAGGAAGGAAAGTGGGAAACAAAAATAAACCAACAGCTCACACTAGCCATCCCGGGAAGTCGTTCAATGTCTTAAGACATCTTCTCTGTTTAGAAGCAGTGTGGTCGCCTGGAAAAAAAACTTTTGTACAATGACACAAGCCAACAGTGTAGTAAGATATTGCACACATGCTCTCATTCAGACCAGTTGGAATGGAGAGACCACAGTTTTTGATCTAACACCAATATAAACAATTGGTCAGTGATCATCCCTCTGCCTCAGTGAGGAGTCAGGCTCAATATTTCTGGTGGGGCATAAACAATCACTTAACCCAACATGTCAGAGGTTGCTTTAACCAATAGTTCTCACTCATTAATGATTTTTGAAACATTGATGGGTAATTCTAAATGCTATCTGCCATTTTGACAGATAAAAAGAACCAAAACAATTATTTGAACCTAGTACATCAGTTTTGACTTCATTCTCTCACACACTCCTGCCCCATGTTTGCCCTGTTTATTCCCTGGTATTAAGATGTGATAAGATTGTCCCTCAGGCTATCACTGAATTCTTGTTGCACATGCATGTGTTTTTCTCCAGATCTCCCTTGATTTACACTGAGGATGATGAGCTAGCCCCACGCATAGCAAATTAGAATGATTAAATGGCTTCAACACAACAGACATGAATAATTATAGAATTTCTCAAAAGAATATCTACTGTTGTATTGTATAATGGATATAAAACAAGTTTAAGATGTGTAAAATATTATTTCTTAAAATAAATGTATGATTATGCCACATATTTTGCTCAACAGCACCTAATCTGCCCCTAATGTACTGCTCATGCTCTGTAATGATCTGGGAAGAGAGAGAAGAAACATGCAGGTTATAAAACCAGGCAAAGGTGTTAGCGGAAGCCCAACCTGCCGCTAGACATATGTCTTCTAGTGACACGCCCTTTGCCCATGCCCAGGAGGAGATCATACTCCTGATAGAATGAACTTGGAGATGCCCAAACCAGGTGAACAGTCTCCAAAGCAAACAAAGTGTTGTTCCAATAAACTGAATTGACTCGCTCGGTCAATGTACATGTGTTTTGCCCATGCAGGGCAGAGCATGTGCAGTCTTCTTAGTCTCATCTGACTCAAAGGGAGGAAAAGAGAACAGATGCAGTGTAACAGCCTGAGCCTTAAAGGGGGTTGCCTGCACTTTGAGAATTGCCTTTGACAGGCCTGGTCCAAACTCATTGCAATAGTTACTGACCCAAAGGTCCTGAATGTCCCAAACACATTTGAATAATGCCAAAGTGAGTAGCAGCAGCGTCTTCAGTTAGAGTATGCATATGCTTACTGCCTTAAAGGCTCAAACGGGGAACAAGTAAGTGCATATAATACAGCTTTAAGCCCTAGTGACAATGCTCCTCCTTGGGGATTGATATACGCCACAACTGCAGTGCTGTCCATACGAAACAGAACATGACTTCCCTGTATGTCTGACCAAAAGGCTTTCAAAGCCATCAGGACTGCAAGCAGTTTGAGGGAATTTATGTGCCACGTAGTTTGTACCTCTGTCCAGTTGACAAATGTAGGGCATCCATCACACAGGGCTCCCCAGCCAGCATTGGACACGTCTGTGGTGACAACCATGTGTCTGATCGTCTTGGCGAGAGTCACACCATAGTGGTAAAACTCTCCTCCAAATAGCAAGGAGGCAAATGTGACTGTGATGCCAAGTGTGACGATGGACCCTTGTGTTGAGCCAACACTGTAGGGTTCCATCTGTAGCAATCAGAGAGGTGTGATGGCAGCAGCACTTACTCAAATTGTAGGGTTCTTCCCAGCCTTCTCAATGAAATTGAGCTGTGAGTGTAGCTTCCTAAGCTTCATCCGTCCACAATGAACACAATCAGACCCCACAAGGGGATGTATCGCTTACAAGGTGGAAAACATCTGCAAAACATTGTCCGTCTGTAAAAAGATGTGTTTCGACATGTGACTCTTTTAGTTTGCTTTAATTTGCTCTTTTATGATTGCAATGTAAACACACTGCAAACATGGAAGTGCTTTCGAAGCCTTGCATATTCTTGATGGAACACAGCTGGGAGAAGACTATAACTCGTATTCGCTGACCGGGTGCAAATCAACAGCGAAGCATTGGGTTAAAGTACGAGAGATGTCTACGCTGCCATGAAAGAGGAAAATTCTGATGGTGTTGTGCTAGGATTCAGTTTATATGCCCACTATGATGTCAGCATGGGCAGAGCACTATGCACCAACCACCAGTCAAATAGGCGTGATGTTAGAGAGTTTCAAGGTCACTGCCCCTTGAGGGGTGCTCCCATAGCGTCAGTTTCTGACACAGCTTCGAAGTTACTTTCTTGAAAGGGAACATTAATTCAGTCCAAGTAAAAGAGAACCTCACATATGTCAAATCCACTGTAAAGAATGTGCTGTGCATAAGTGCAATTTTCTAGAATAAGGGCTTGTTTTTCTTCAAAAACCTGTTTTGTTAAATTGAGCTTCACTTATGTATTTCAAGAAACAGGTCAAAAGGCCACCTTGCACAAGAAGTCCTCCAAAAAGCACTTGATTTGCTGTAGGGCACCTACCTCATAAGAGCAATGCATTATGGTTTCTTGGAAAAAGTGTTGAGGGTCATTGTGAAGGCGGTGTGCATTTTGCTGTAAACTGCCCTGACAGGGGGACAATGGCACAATGGAGCGTAAGCATGATGGGTGAGCGTGAAACTAATCACACCTCGAAGACCCTCAGAATCCTCTTACATGGCTCTAACACCATCTCTCTCTTTCTCTCTCTTACTCTTTCTGCCTTACCCACCTTTCATTAAAATAAATATATTTGCAAAGCAAAGAGCCATTAACTACCACAAAGTTTCAGCCACATTAACCGCAAGCCACTACAGGGTCCTTCAAGACCTCTATCGCGCTACTGTTTTTTTTTTTACATTTTGACTCTACAACCCTTCAGCTCATGACACAAGAACCAATTAGGTCTGATGTTATTGATGTTTTGACATATCTTATTTATATTTCCGAATTTGGTAATGATTTGATTGAGTGAATTATGAGTTACATTTCTGTCTGTTCATCACAAAAAGTGATTGTATGCCTTTAGAAGACATGAAAATTATGCACATGTCTCGGACTACTTTTGTGACACATTTCAAAAGCAATGTGAGGCACTACCCCTGATATGTTATGGAAATTAGTGATCATGGCATTCTTTAAAATATATTCTTTCATGCTCTGCAGAATATATGGGTTTGTAACGATAAGCAGGTGAATAAATAATGACAGAACTTACATTTTTGGGTGAACTATTCCTTTAAATGCCCCAGCAATGACTGCATCAAGCATATGCACCAATCAGCCACAACATTAAAACCACATGCCTAATAATGTGTAGGTCCCCCTCGTGCCACCCAAAAACAGCGCCAACCCTGCATCTCAGAATAGCATTCTGAGATGCTATTCTTCTCACCACGGCTATCTGAGTTACCATAAACTGTCAGTTTGAACCAGTCTGGCCATTCTCTGTTGACCTCTCTCATCAACAATGCGTTCCATCTGCAGGATGCTCACTGGATGTTTTTTGTTTTTGGCACCATTCGAAGTAAATTCTAGAGACTGTTGTGTGTGAAAATCCCAGGAGATCAGTTACAGAAATACTGAAACCAGCCCTTCTGGTTCAATTCAATGTATACATTTTATCAATATGTGTGTTCCCAGGGAATCAAACCTACAATCTTGGCATTGGTAGTACCATGGCTAGCACAGGAACACTGTAATGTAGTATAATGTAGTACCGTAATTGCCAATAAATGGTCAACAGATACAAAGATCTGTGTTTCCACTGTGACAACAGATTTGACAGCGGTCTTTCAAATGTGCACATTTATGCACTCCTCTCTTGATTACTATGACCTTGTGTCATCCTCTGTCTAAGTGACCTTTAGTAAGCATAGCACTACTGGCTTTTTCACATGGTTGAGTGGCTAAAGCACTACATTAAAACAACCACAACTCAAAGGCGGAGTCTACATGATCACCACCAATCACTGACTTGCAACACAGATGGCTGTGGGTTACCTCTATGTCAAGACCAATCACTTTAGTTTTACATTTACATTTTTGCATTTATTCAAAGCGACTTACAGTGCACTTATTACACGGACAATCCCCCTGGAGCAACCTGCAGTTAAGGGACTTGCTCAAGGACACAATGGTGGTGACTGTGGGGATTGAAATGGCAACCTTCTGCTTACCAGTTCTGTACTTTAACCCACTAAGCCACCTCTCTCTGCAAAGCACAATATTGATTATTTGTTCTCTCACATGTCACTGTGGAGTAGCCAGTGAGCTTCTGAAGTTACGTGAGTCTATCAGCCAGAAGAGAAGGTTTTTTGTTTAAAGGGATGGTTCACCCAAAAATGAAAATTCAGGCAGTGTTAACTCACCACTGTGTTGTTATAACCCTATATGACTTTCTTTCTTTTTCTTAACCCAAAGCGATAAATTGTGAAAAGATATTGTACTCAATTATGTCATACAATGGCAGTTTATTGTGATCACCTCTTCAAGCTTCAAAAGGACACAAAAGTATAATTCAGAAGTCTATTAAATGATTCCATGAAACTCATGATTGTTGTGAAAGCATATGATAAGGTTTGGTGAGAAACAAACTGAAAAGTAATGTATTATTTCATGAAAATGTTCACTGACCATTGATCTCTTGTGCGCATTCATGACAGCCCTCTCGTGGCACTGGGGCGTTCAAGTGAAAACTCATAGCGTGCCATTTTTAGAGGCAGGAAGCATATTGATTATTACATTCAGATACAGACTCGGTCTGGCACACACTTCCCTCAGGCTGTGTACCACTTTGTCAGTCCTGTGCTGGGTTGTCTATCTTTTTACCACTTCCTAGACTGCTGAGGCCAGAACAGAAACATGAGGATTGAGAGCAGAATACATGTACGTAACACTGTTCAGAGATGCGGGAAGTCACTAGGAAGGAGTGCAACAGCATCTGAGTTAGTAGTGATGTAGTAGCACCACAGGGATTACTGATATGCTTATACCATATTTTACATATATGAAAAATTGAAAACCGGCAATTGTGAACTCAAGGATCTATCTATTTGATTTAACACATAAAAACTGCTTTCGTTTGTGTAACATATTTTGTCAGGTTTATGTAATCAGATGAAACCTTTTTGATTAACATTCTTACAGTGTAGACCTACATGCAATATCAACTTTGGTGTGGTGTAAGCACAAAGAAATCAGTCACTATTTGTTTAAAGAGAAGATACAGTGAGAATGGTATCCAGTGCACATTATAAGGCACATTGCTTCTCTCTATTTAACTGTCGTTGCTCATTATAAAGGCCATCCTGACCGCAGGGCTGCACCCATGCTGTGTCTTAATGTAGAGTCTGTACAGAAAAGCCGTTTAGGATAAATTATGACTTCATTAAGCAGGTTAGTTAGTAGTTTAAGACATCATATTAGGTTAAGCATATATTTTTGGGTGGTTCAAATGAAAAACGGGCATGCTATACTCCATCTAAAATCTTTAAACAGCATTTTGCCAGTTCTCTATCATTATTGGGCATACAGCTTTAATGACCTTGAATTAATAGAGAGACTATATGGAATATTTGTAAATCATTCCGCAGTATAATTTAAAATGAAGTGAATGCAATAAAGTTCAGGGGATAGTTTCTCTGCCAAAATGGTTGTACCTCACAGGTAATAAAGTTAGGTATAAAAAATTATAAAGAGTTCCAACAATAGCTAATGCATAGAAATCCAGACTCTTAAGGACATGTATAGAATTTGATAGTCTGTTAATATTGGCCCACTTTCAGGTCCCAATGATTCCATTTCATAGAGACGGTGGGAATCTACAGCTGAACTGATGTTGTAAAAGAGTATATTTTGAGATAGACAATCTCATATTGTATCGAATATGCCCTAGTTTACATAAGAATCACTTTACAAAATGATATGTGCAATTTTCATGTGAACAGTAAATTTTTAGGCACTATTGTTTGTAATAATTATCAAAATGATTGAGAATCAACATAGTAAAAATAAGATAAGTTAAAATTGCACTCTCTGTTTCTTTACAGTTCACTTTGGTAAATCCTACTCAATAGTGGTCTAAACACTCCAAATGTGTTACTCTATTTAAACTGAGAGGATTTTACCATTCCTTATCATGACAATGAATTTACAAAATGGTGAACTGTGCAGGCTGCTTTGTTTTTCTTTATATGTGAGAGGTTGCATTCTAGAGCAAAGGCTCTATGCACATATGACATAGAGGTGGTATAAGAAGTCCACAGTTCCACCAAAACACTATGATGATGCAACTCTTTACCAAAAGAAGTCCTTAAAATTCAATTAAGGAGTGTGCAAAAATCATCATCTCATTGCATCCTATTCAGATTATTTACATTTACTGATTAATTGGTTTAATAACTGTTTATCACTGAGCAGACCTCACAGCCTAAGGACTCTTGGGAGGTTTGCACATGAGACCGCAATTACCTTGGAAACCAATGTTACACTGTAAGCACACACACACAAAAACCTCTTTCATTTCACTTAGCAATGTTCTGTCACCATCTCTGTTGTCATTTACTGTAACCCCTCTACACGGTCTACAGAACTGTATTTTGACACTGTTGTCACTCTTGTGCGCAACGCTGTTAGGTGAGGTAGAGAGATATCCAACCCAGGCACATTTGAGGCCGGGGGAAAACCCTTATCACCATCCCACTCTCTGCTGGCAATGTGACCCAGTGTCATTACTGAGATAAACACAAAAGAGGCCCCAAACTTCTTGCTTTTTAAAACTTCTACTGCTTCAGGCAGTATTTGTGACAACCAAGCTAGATATCTTTAATTGGATCATGACTGTGCTCCACTCAAGAAAAGTCTTTCTAATACTAAATGATGCACTGACTGTGAGAGAAAGGGCACTAAATAAAGCTACGACAAGAATATTTCAGACAGCTCAACAACACTATATTCACTTCAGGTTGTCAGCTAGAACAGAGAGTTGTTTTGAAGTTGAAAGTAATGGCAGAATTTACTTAGTGTCAAAATGAGGGGGAACTTACAAGTGCATTTGGGGCTTTCTGTCCAAGAAGATGCCATCTTTCCGTGTCGTTGCACAGGTATGAATGACATTGTTGGTGAACTGGGATCCGGCAGTTCAAGCGCATGCCACATTCAATCAATCAGTAACCTATTCTGGAATGCAGCACCTCCCAGAGGACTTGCCAATAGCCTGATCTATGTAAACACAGAGCCTTTGCATTTTTACTGGCCAGAAAGCATCAGCGGGATTTCAGAAATGTGTTGATGTTTATGGTAAATGGTCTGCACTTATATAGCGCTTTTTTCTAACCTCAGAGGTTACCAAAGCGCTTTACACTGTGTCCCAATCACCCATTCACACACACATTCATACACCAATGGTGGCAGAGAATAAGAGAATAAGGGTATGGGAATAAGAGAATAAGGATCTTTCATTGATCTATAAACACTATTCGTTTTAGCCCATTCACAACTTATTTATATATATTTTATATTGCCACTTGCCTGTAAACTATTACATTTATTTACCACACAGCACTTTAAAAGTATGATTACAGTTGGACTAAAACAATAATTTGTCTTATTCAAATGTCATGTAAACCGATTTTAGTCAGGTCGAACAAACAGACCTAGATAGTGCAATTGTGGCTTCGTCCAGGATGTAAACACATTAATTGGACTACAGTTGGCCTCAGCGTTGTGCACATGCTCCAAAAACATGCATTTAACCATCCTTCATGGCTGATGTCCTTCCTTCAAATATTTGATTACACATCATGTACTGTACATTGTACATGTACTGTATATTTGGACAGACAAAGATAGAGTGTAGCTTGACTATGAAAAACCCGGTGTAGCTTGATTGTAACTACTGTACACATGTAAACGAACTGACAGTAAATAGTTATTTACAAGAGGAGGAAAATGGCTGCTTGATGACATACTGCTCTCATGCAAAGTCAATTGGAATAAGCTTCATAATACATATTTGCCAATGAAAATAATTTTATGGACCGCAGGTCGTACTTGGCAAAGGTGGAAACACCTGTATGCACACGTTTGAAGCTTCACACCCACTTTCTTCAGACAACAGTTAATGCACCTATTTGTTGATTAACAGTTTTATTAAGAGACGCATGCAGCGTTATTTTCTTTGTACTGGACACATTCACTATTTTAAATAGATAATGTATGGAGTTTTAGGGCCAAACAGACCCCCAAAACACTTAAAGAACCAGTATTCCAAGGATGTAGAGGTTTATGCAGGAATATGCCTACCTGCAAAGGAATAAAACTTGTTGTGGCTTGTCTGTAGTTTAAGAGAAAGAACAACAGTAAAATGACATTTACTCTCATGTACCCTACAGAGACTATAACTGTTTAACTCTGTGTATGTGTTCAGGCTTGGTGTAGCTGGGTTCACCTCTCTACTCCTGTTACCTCCCACACATGACCTTGAATGGAGCACAGCCTTGAACTTGACTGTTCCACAAAAACTCATCAGAAAAATGATCCTCCCTCAACAACATACAAGATGAAAGAAGAAATAAGCATATATAATACACACAAAATAATAGTGCATATCATTTTATCATGGATTCAAGATGCACTGTATGGTTACTCTTGTGAAAATGTGCTTGTATCATAGCGCCATCTGGAATTGTATGACTGCCACGAGAGTTAATGCTTTTTTTTTTTTGAGTATTTGAATTTCATTTGACCACTTATATTGTATCTCTTCTCACCTCTCCCTCGATATCTCGAGATACAGTGCATCGTTCAAGCACTCACAAAGAATTCAGGGGGAATTACGTATGACACTGCATTATAGTGGGATCAAGACATAGCGATGGACTATAATTCTGAGGTAAAGTAAAACAGCTCAGTGTTTGAAAGAAACAGCACAGAACTGTGCTCAAGCAAGCATGAAGTCCACCCCCATTTACAAGCTGTGACGCACAGCGAAGCGGACTGTGATTGGTCAGAATGTGCCCGCCCTCTTTTGAAGGTAACTTATTAAAACAGCCGTTGGGCGGAGTCGAGACCCCGACTATATATTCAGTCACTACAACCTAAGGTACTGGGTACGACTTTGTCCTCTTTTACAGCATCTAGGAAGGGGACAACATCGCTGTGAAGTCAATAAGGCCCGCTCAAACATCGCTAAAAAGGGAACTAATCACCGAAAATGTCTGCTAATAAAGATGGGAATGGTGGATGGAAGACCTTTATCTGGAATTCGGACAAGAAGGAATTTTTAGGACGCACAGGCTGCAGTTGGTGTAAGTGTTGAAATCTTCTCTTGAATTAAACTATTTTTTTCTTCAATGTTAGATATGAATATTGATACTGAACGATGTTATAGATGGGAGAAACAGCTACAGTGTTGGAAAGTCTCAACACCTGTTTGATCTTCAAGCGCTGAGTCGTGACTTTCGTTTTCAAACCGGGAAAAAACGCCGCGCACTGGCGGCGCTCTCAAACTGTCTCAACCAGATAATTTTATTAAGCGATTTTAAAAAATCTACTTCGCAAATAAATATGTTATAGTTTGTAAATGTACCGAAATAATTTAGTCATAAACATGTAATACATGAACTCATCAGAGAATAATGCGTGTAATGAGCCAGAAGTGGGTGAAAGTGGAAATTACTAATGGACAATGAAAGCTGAAAACATTGTTTTACAAAAGAAAGAAAGTGTTTAGTGTTTGAAAAATCGTTTACTGAGCTTTTAAAGTTTAGGTCAATCCTGGGGCTCTTTAAAACGAAAAAGGTCATTTTGAAGGTCGTGATAACGATGTTCTGCTATTGTTTAGGAAAGAGTCAGTCAGTCAGCATTGTGTGCAGATATCTGAAATGTACAGTATAGTTGTCTACGAATGATCATTTGTAATATTTATAATATAAGTTGCAAGCAGAAGCTAATGACATGAAAATGTTGTGTTGGTGACAACATTATGTGTATTATCTTCCCTCAAGGTGACTCAAAGTGATTTGGCCTGTGTAGTTAACTCTTAGCCTATAATTAGCAATAATGCAATATTGGCAGTGATATCTGTTTATTAAGTACTTATTCATCTTCCAGCTTTCGTTGTAAATACAAATCGCATGAGTCGTCGGGTTTATTTAGGCTTTTAAAGCGGGAAACCGTATGTGACTGATAGTTTTATCAACTCTCAACATGTGTTTCTATCTCTGCATTCCTGCTCATGTGTATTGTTCAGAAACCACGCGTTATAAATAATTATTTTTTTTTATCTTTAATCACACTCGGTAAGTTGATTTTTGTTTAAAAATATGCAGATAAGCAGTAAAATGGAGGGAATATGAGACACACACAGCTGAGTTTAGTCTGACACATGAGGAGTGTCATGAGTGTGGCAGTCACATGTAGCTTAGTCTGCTAGGTTCACTGTGTGTACTTTGAAGTATCACTTTAAAAATAATTGAAATACCTGCAAAATCTTTCCAAAATTAGTACTTTTTTAATTAATGAGTCTTATCAAATCAGTAACAGGTTGGGTAAATTTAGACCTGGCAAACAATATCAAAACACTATTGTGAGTTGGATCATTTTCACTGAAACGCATCTTAAAATCGTTTTATTCATTTAAAGAGGAGTTCTTTACTTTATTGTTTCAATTGATCATCTTTTAGTCCCGGTTTCAGTGAATTGTTGATAAATGTAAAAGGAAACTTCGGCCATCATCCATTTCCCCCCTGTGATCTACAGTACTTTGAAACTCAGTTTGTTGCCCAGAAAACTTTAGGACTGAGGAGGAATACATGAATGAATGTGGTTATAATAAGGAATTAAAACTATCATAAGACTTCAAAAGCAGACATCCTCATATTTATACCCTCAGAGAGAAGCTTTTTTTCTCTGCCCATTATGATTACAACATGTGAAACTATTGTTTGTGGCTTTGCACTCAAACTTGAATGTGTTTCCTGTAGATTTTGAGGTGTCAATTATTCCCTATTTCCAGGGCCGAAGGAAAGGAAGTTTAACCACACACAAACAAGCCGTCAGTGGCACATGAAATTATGTTTACAGACTGGCACTGCAACTGACTGACAGGAATGTTATTCTGCAAATCAGGAGCTTGTCTTCTGTTGTTGCATCATACAGGAAACGTGAGTTCTGGGAGCTATGAGTTATAATGTGTGAGCTAGACTGAAGCTGGTGTCACTGTCACATCAGACACTCACAGCACAGTGATGAATTTCTAGAAAGATTGGGTTGTGTCCCAAAATGTTGGGGCCTTAAGACAAGCTAACTTCCTGAAACTTGAAACAACTTGAAAGAAATCAGGAAGCCATAAGTCACACATGTTTGGTATATTTGTAGAGGAAATATTGGTAAATACTATGTATTTTTAAATTGTAGATGTACAAAAGCTCAGTTTAGAGTTTTTTATTAAAAATTTTTAGTTATGCAGTCTAATGAATAGGTTATTCATTCATTCGGACAAGAGTCCATTTTCACCTCAGATGACTTGGGTTTTATTACTCCGTATGCCCTGTAGTTTAGTGACTGTTTAGTCTTGGACTTTATGTTCCCTTAAATGTCCAATTTAAGCCTTTAATATATAATATATCGATATATATATATATATATATATATATATATATATATATATATATATAAAATGTTTCCAGACTGCGAACCAAAAATAACTGATTGCGACAATAATTTACAATCTAGTTGCCATTGGCGACAGTCGGGTTGTGTGCGTTCATATGCGGTTTCTTCAGATATCATCTTGAAAGTTATTGAATTCATTTATAGAGCACGCACCAGTGTGTCTCGAGCTGCTTTTCACCTGTTCTGTTTCTGATGAGCTTGCTGCACCGCACGTAACAACAAACCCAGAACGAGTCGTGAACAAATGTGTCTTTTGAACCAGATCTTTTTCATGAATCACCTGAAAAGAACTGAGGTTTGAACTCAGGAGCTCAGTTTAGCAGTTTGAATCATGTTCACTTTCTTAGCGAATCAGCTGTCAATGAGCTCACAATTGGGAGCGCAGACATTTCAAAATAAGAGACCCGTGTATATTTCGGGCATCTTTATAATTAAAAGTCCCATATAGTGTACCACTTTTTTCTCCCCTTTTCTTTCCAATCCCAATCTGGTAATTATTGATTGGGATTGGAGTAGCAGAATAAACATTTCATTCAATTTGCACTCTTGTAGTCTATGTGTCTTGGGCTATCCGGTAACAGAAAAGAAAGACTAAGGCAATATTTATTTATTTTTTAAAATATGTGTGTGTGTGTGTGTGTGAAACAAAATCAAGCTTTTGACACCTAGGACAATTAAGGGACTTGTACACAACTATTACATAAGGTGCAAACATTCATTGATGATCAAGAAGACAGCACACTACTATATGCATACTATACCTTCTGTAAATATTTGTAATGTAGATTCTGAAGAGCAATACTAAATAAAAAATTCAGACCCGCTTTATATTAGGTGGCCTTAAAGGGTAACTAAACCCTTAACCAACTTTTTTTAGTTAATGATCTGTAAGCATGGGACTTTATTAGTACTGGTCATTGATTCAAGTAATTTTTTGGACATTTGTGTATAAAGCGTTTTAATTCTACAATATATGGTGTAAAAACATCTGAGTGCTGCCCTCTTCAGGTTGAACGGTGGCTACTGCAGTTGAATTTTCCTATTGGCTGTTGCGGTACTTCGTGACGTAAGTGGTGACAGCTGACGTAAGCAGGTTCCAGCTCACCATGCCAGATTCATGTACATGTCGTCTTGCGACCGTGTGAGGAATAATAATAACATAGAGTCTGACAGCAGCTGTCAATTAATCCGTCACTACGAGTCTCAGGTGCCCCCCCGCTCAGCCCCGCACTCGGTTCGTTCCCTCTATCCCCGCCGAGGTCTGCCCACTTTTCCAGCATTTTCAAATATTTCTAGTGGGTGGAGTCAGACTCTGAGCAGGTGTTTAGTTACCCTTTAACTACTATGTACTTAACCATTTGATACAATGTACTTATTATGTACATGCATGTTGCATGTAATTACATTTAAAGTACTTGCATTTAATTACATTTGTAGTTACACTGTTATCTTTACCCCTAACTCAAACCTTACCCCAAAACCTAACTCTAAACCCTAATCCTTACCCTACCCTTACTCCTAAACCTACCCGTGCTTCAGCCTCAGTAGCAGCAAATAAGGGAATTTTGCAGAACAACATGTAGTTAAACAGTAAATACATAGTCTTGTATGTTAGTATGTTGTATATTAATGTTAGTACATAGCAGTTAAGGCCACCTAATATAAAGTGTGACCAAATATTATTTTATCTCTTATATTTATATAAACTACAAAAGAGGTTTAACAATAATGAGACAAAAGGGAATGCTTATATTCTCAACTATATATACTGTTTATTAAACCTCTGATTAATGGGTGCTGTCTTCCTTTTCTTTCTATCTTGTCTCTGAACAGCAATCTAAATTGAGCAATTCTGTAATTTGGCAACTAAAAACAGCCATTTGGCTTCATTTTTCTCTCCCTTTTTCTTTCCAACATTTGGAATGCCCAATTCCCAATGTGCTCTAAGTCGTCGTGGTGGCGTATTGACTCTGCCTCAATGGCGGAGGACAAATCTCAGTTGCCTCTGTGTCTGAGACCGGCAATCCACGCATCTTATCAACTGGCTTGTTGAGCACGTTACCGCGGAGACGTAGCGCGTGTAGGACCTGGCTGTAGTCACTCGGCACGCCCTAGCAATTTGGCTTCTTAATGTTTCAGATTAGGAGCCATTGGCTCCTAAGTCATTTTTTTTTTGTCTGGAGCCCTGTATATGTATATATATATATATATATATATATATATATATATATATATATATATATATATATATACATACATACATACATACATACATACATACATATATATATATATACACACACACACACACACACACACACACACACACACACAACTGGTCAAAAGTTTTTAAACACTTACTCATTTATTTATTTTTCACATTTTAGAATAATAGTAATGTCATCAAAACTATGGAATGGAACCATAGAACAAATGGAACTATAGGAATTATGTTGTGACTAAACAAAATACAAAATAAATCAAAACTGTTATATTTTAGCATCATCAAAGTAGTCACCCTTTGCCTAGAATTTGCAGACATGTTTTCTCAACCAACTTCTTGAGGTATCACCCTGTGATGCTTTTTAAGCAGTATTGAAGGAGTTCCCATCTATGTTGGGCACTTATTGGCTGCTTTGCTTTATTATTTGGTCCAAGTCATCATTTTCAAAAAAACTTTTTTTAATTTTTTATTAAATTTTAGTTTTATAATGAAATAAATTAATATGGTGGCACAAATATATTTTTGTCTACAAAACTCATTTTAAACATTTAAGCATATGCCTTTGGATCAAAAGATTTCTTAGATCGTGAGAAACATTTCAGTCAAGTGATTCAAAAGGTTTGACTGGTAGTGCGTATATATATATATATCATTTCTTCACAATTAAATATAAATATGCCTATGTTTGTTTTTCTGTTTTGGAAAATGAAATGTAATTTTTCTATTGTACATGTACTGAAATATACTATTGATTACAAAAGCTCACTTTAGAGTTTTTATTTACATTTTCAGTTATTCAGTCCAATGAATAGGTCATTCATTCATTTGGACAAGAGTCCACCTCAGATGACTTGGGTTTCATTACTCCGTATGCCCTGTAGTTTAGTGACTGTTTAGTCTTGGGTTTTATGTTCCCTTAAATGTCCAATTTATGCCTTTAATATAAATACATAATTTTTTTTTTAGCAATATCACACTCGCAATCACGAGTACGGTCATTAAAACGCATTTGTGCATGGAACTACTTTCTTATGCAATGGATCAGAATCTGCCGTTGCTGGTTCCAATCAAATGACGTGTCCAAGCCTCCATTAGTAATTCAAAAATATCACTTCAGAAATAGTATCACGGCTTGTGCTGGGATAAACAAGGATGGATGTATGTGTGTGTGTGTGTGAGAGAGAGAGAGAGAGAGAGACTGAGCGTGTGTGATCACCTGTTGCCACACCCAAGCAGAGATGCTGTCAGCTTTCTGAAGATCAGCTTTCTCAGTGGAAAAGTAGCCGTCTAAGTGGGGGTATTTCTCCCTATTTCGCGGTAGCTGGTGCGCAAGAGTCATTCGTACTACAAGCTTGCATACCTCAGGAATTTTCCTTAATCGCACTGAATTAACGTGTTAAATCGACAGCCCTAATATATATATATATATATATATATATATATATATATATATATATATATATATATATATATATATATATATATATATATTTATATATTATTTATTTATTTATATTTTCACAATTAAATAAGTATCTGCCTATGCTTGTTTTTCTGTTGTGGAAAATGAAATGTAATTGTCCTATTGTACATGCTCTGAAATATACTATTGACTTCATAAATTTTTCTTCACAGTAAAAATCTTCATCTTCTATGTAATCTTCTATGGCTGCTTGGCTGGAATTTTCATTGGCACTATCCAGGCCATGCTTATGACCCTCAGCAACTACAAACCCACATACCAGGACAGGGTTGCACCCCCAGGTAATGAACCAAATGATTTAATGTTCAAGATATTACATGCCAATTAAGGCTGAATGATTTGGACAAAAAAATTTCATTGCGATTATTTTGGGGGGGGGGAAATTGATTGCGATTTAAATGTGATAATATAAACATAAAACAAAAAAACATGTGATTCCTTTTTACCAAAATTAAACCATGCTTTACTGCCAGCCAAAAATAATGTCCTTGAAAGGGTGTTCACAATTGAGTCCTCTAAAAAGAACCAAACTAAATAAATAAATAAAACTGTGAAATAGAGGGGGTGGGGGAAAGCATCACTATCACTAAAAATCCAATTTGTGAAAGGGTCAGTTGACGTTTCATAATTTATTTATTTTTCAAACCCTGTCAACTTGAATAAATATTATTGCAATAATAATGTTAATACATTATTATAGAAATATATTATTGTATAATAATAATTATCATTATTTCTATTATCATTTATTGTTATATAACAGTAATTTATTTCTTTAATTTCTTAACTTACTATGCAGAAAGCGATTTCGGCGGAAGCTTTTATTTTGAAAACTGAAGGGATGGAAGTATTCTGTTGTTTGAAATGATGAAATGATCTCATCTCACCTTGCTGTCAACAAAAACCCACTCTCATGGGATTATTTTAAATGTCTATTTATGTGAAATTACACAAATGTGCAATTAAAATCAATCTGGGGTGCTTTAAATAATGCGCTCAGTGCACGTTAGCACACCTAACTGAACTCAGAGCACCAGAATGATAGGGAGTATGGAGCTCAGAATCACTCTGAAACCACATGTGTAATACAATGATCCTGTTGTATTTAAGAAAGCACTACACACTACATACAAAACAGCCATGCACATAGGCGCAGCACAGCGGGCAGTGCGTTGAGACTATTTATTTATTTAATTAAATTGCAGCCCGTGCAGTTTGAAAATTGCACTGGATCATATCGCGATTTCAATTTTATTTTGGTTATCGTTCAACCCTAATGGCAATACAAATATATCTGCCCAAATGTGTTTAGAGAATGGTAATATTTGTTCTACATATTTTAAAGTTGCCCCACCTAAGTGATGCAGAATGAAGTAAATGTACTTTAACACTAATAGTTGTTTTGACTTGTGTGGTTTGTGATAAGTACTAAATGCAGCAGTGTTGTGATGTTGTTGATGGTTTAACTGTCCTCTATGGGACTATCATAGTGTTCCCTTGCACTATTTATAACAACTTGTTTGTTCTTGACGAGTGATGTTTATAACGTCTTTTTTCAAATGACAGCTTTCAATGTCATTTTTCAAAATAGAAATCACAGATCTGTATATCTTAACAATGTGTGTGTGTTTTTTTTTTTTTTTTTAAATAAACGCTTTAAAAGGAATTTCCGGGCTCAATACAAGTTAAGCTTAACCAACAGCATAACGTTTATTATCACAAAGATAATTTCTTGTCCCTCGTTAATTTAAAAAATAAATAAATCACAGTTACAGTAAGTCACTTACAATGGAAGTGAGTGCAGCCAGTCCATAAACATTTAAATACGCACTGTTTTAGAGGTATGGCCACAAGACGTAAACATTATATGTGTTAACATGGTTTTAATGTGTGATAAAATTGCTTAATATCCTTATCGGAGTAAAGTTATTTCCAATATTACAACTTCTGTCATATCGACGTTATGCAGGTAAACCCAGTAATCTGTTAAACACCACAATGCCAGTAAATCCCTGATTTTATGACACTAAAATCACGTTGACATGTCTTGTGGCTATACTTTTGAAACATAGTCTATTTTAACATTTATGGATTGGCCCCATTCACCTCAATTGTAAGTGCCTTACTGTAACTGAAATTTTTGGAACTATTCGAAATAATGTTTATGTTAATCAACATTATGGCACAAATGCTGTTGATTGAGTGCCACTTGAACCCAGGGAATTGCTTTAAACTAAGATTTGTTTGTCATCTGGAAAATGCTGTGGTCTTTTCATTTTGATTGTTGACAAGATTCACAAGAGGCTTCTCCATCACAAGTTATTAAAAGCAATCGAGGTGGCAGGAAAGTTCCATATTATTCTTTGGCATTGATATGGAAAACAGAAAGAACAAAGAACAGACAGTCTCATTTGATCGAAGTCTCAAACTGTTCCAGAATACTGGAACCCAACTTTGTTTCTGTAAACCTTGTGACAGCTCTGCTTCTCTTAAGGTCTGTCTGACCTCAGATAGAGGAGGGTAGAGGTGGGGATTGTAATGGAGGAAAAGGAGAGAGAGACATAGAAAGCCATTTTGACCATCACACTCCCTGCTAGAATGAAGAAGCTTCCTGTTTGGACTCTGAGAGCTAAGCTGTTCCTCACAGCTACACACTTTGCATGTCTTTGAACTGGTTTGTCTGTACTTCACTTGGGACAGACAGTATCAGTGGATTTGGGCTCGAACATACCATTGAAATATTTTACAACAGGTTCAGGGTTTATCAAGCTTTCGGTAAGCCTGTTTTGCTCAAAAGAATCTTGTGCAATTGAGCTTTGGCTAAAAAAATTGAAAAAGATACAGTGGAGATCATTGTATACTGTGAATTCCATAATCTGTGCAGCAGCTTAGAGAATGTTAGGTTGCTTTACACTAGCCTTGTGCCAATGAATGTTTACATAGTGCAAACTCCTGCCTTGACATTAAATTGAGCTGGATTCATAAAGCACTGGCTCAGACCCCATACATAAACATCTCTGCAAAGAAGAGCCAGTTCCCCTTTAAGAGAAGCGGCCCTCGAACAGTGAACTCTAGAGAAAGACAGACAACATGAGTAGGAATGGAGTGGAGATCACCATGGTGTGCTGCTATTTGCTGTGAAGAAGGCCGGACGTAGAAGACATGCAAGTCCCGCCTCCTTCTTCAGGGCTAAAAGTTTCCATTGTGTGAGAGGAGCACGTGAGGTTGTGGAGAGGGAAAGGGGGAGAGCTGGAAGACTCTCACACAAGCTCTAACTAGATAGACAGAACGCCTGTGTGATTTTAGAACTGTATTAAAAAAATGCGGATAAAACTTTCTTGGGTCAAAGTTCTAAAGCTTGTCTTTATCACCCGCTTTGCCATGTGAAAGCTACAGCGCATGCATGGGAGGTCATTACTAGCCTATTGAAAAGTATCTTCGCATTACAGACAATATAAGGTTTCCGTCTGCTTGTTCTCCTCTGCTGGCTCTGCTCATACCACGCCCCATTTTAGGCCATCCACTCAAGCTGGTGGAAAATTACTGCCAAGCAGAGAATCTTAATAGTAAACTTCCATGGCAATGAATGGAGCCATGTTTGTGCCTCAGATAGCAGACATTCACTGTTATTATATCTAAAGGGAGATTGTGTGGGGGAAAAGTCACTTCTACATGATAATTTACATTCTGCCCTTTTTTTTATAGGGTTATCACACACTCCACGCCCGGACAAAGCAGAGATCTTCTTCTCCTTAAGTGATCAGGGGAGTTATACGACATACATAACAAATATGAAAGTCTTTCTGCAGAGATACAATAGCGAAAACCAGCTTGATCAAATGAAGTACGAAGACTGTGGAGGTACATCAAGTTCTAAGATCTTTAAAGGAATGGTTCCCCCCAAAATTACTTTAAAATCACCATTTACTCACCCTTTAATGTCATTAGGTAGAATTGCCACTTCAGTCAGTCATAATTCACTTTCATTGTATAGAAATAGATGCAAAGAAATGACTGGGAACTCACACTAACATACTGTGTAGCATCTCCATTTATGTTCCACATTGGAAGAAAGAAGAGGAGAGTTTTAATTTGTGGGTGAACTATCTCTTTTAGGTAACTGTGTTTATGTGTGTGGTTTACCTTAAGTCTTAGTAACCCTTGCTGTATTATTAAGGAGGTCATCTAAATATCTCTACAGCTCTGTCAAAGGTTCTTCATTCATAACTCAACAGTTCATGTTTGCTTAGGTAGACAATTGTGGTTTTATTTGACCATCTTTTTGCAAGCTCATGTACTATTGTGGTAAACACAGTTGCGTTAGACACTAACAGGCTTTAACACGTTTCATGTTCAGACAAACCTGGAACCTACACAGATCGTGGAGAACTGGAGGGTGATGACGGCGTGAGAAAGGCCTGCCGTTTCGATAGATCCTGGCTGAAGGATTGCTCGGGTATAACGGATGAAACTTTTGGCTTTGAGGATGGCAAGCCCTGCCTAATTGTTAAACTCAATAGGATTGTCAACTTCAGGCCTAGGGTGAGCTTTAGCTTGTTATAATAGAAATGTTTGAATGCGTAAGACATCCAAGGTTGTTATCCAAGACTGTTTAGATTGACATCTCAATATTAAACCTCTCTCTTCAGCCTCCAGCTTCTAATGACAGTATTCCTGGGCCAATTCTCACCAGATATCAAAGCAATATCATCCCAATCCACTGCTCAAGCAAGGTAAGAAACTCTTGCAAACATAGCTTATACAAACAAAAAACCTGTAGCATCTTATACTAGTTATACTTGTCAACAGAGAGAAGAAGAAGCAGACAAGCTTGGGCCGGTTGACTACTTCGGAGTGGGTGCTGGTTTCCCTCTCCAGTACTATCCTTACTACGGCAAGCTGCTACAGCCACAGTACCTCCAGCCTCTGGTGGCCATCAAGTTTCAGAACATCTCAAAGGATTTCGACATGCGCATAGAGTGCAAAGTATTTGGAGATAACATTAAATACAGTGAGAAGGACCGTTCTCAGGGACGCTTTGACATCAAAATCCACATCAAGTCATGACCATAGCTATGATTAGCACTTTTACTCTGCCCATTTCAAAACACAATAATTTAGACAAATGCAAATTCAATTGGAAAACAACTAGTCTTGAACAAACTTTCATAACATATGGGACCTACACTTAATTTGTATGCTTTACACTAGCTTTCTCTGCATGTCTAGGGTTAGAATGTAAATTACAGGAAGAGTAGCAATAGCAAAGTATTTATTCTACTGTAAATGAGAATATTCCGTGAGCCATGGGATGTTCATTTATTACTGTAAATTATAATTCCACTACTGATGTAGCGAGCAGTGTTTCTGTCCCCTGAGTATTTCTGCCTAGTTTGGTCTCTTTATATTTTATGGAGTGTGCAGTGCAGTAGTCGCATACAATGGTCCTTTCCAAGCCATGTTGTAATTTCTGTTGTCTTATGTGAGAGACTTAGTGGTCCAAGGTGTGTGAGTGTTGTTTAGTATAAGCAAAAGAGTCTGTGAGAATATGTGTGGATTTGTCTACTTCAAAACTGAAAATACTGGCATGGTACGCTCTGAACTCCCCAAGTCTGTATGTGTGTGAGTAAGTGACTGCACTCCATTCAATTCTTCTTTTTTTCCTTTTCCTTTTGTCTTTTATTTTTTGTTGATTGTGGGGAATATGTTTTTACATCACCTTTTGACTTTTATTTGATTGTCTTGCAATTTGGGACATTGGGGCTAATGACAATTCTGTGTAAGGCTTTTATTACCTTTACTATTAAGTGTAGAACTGTGTGTCGAGCCTGGAGGACTGAAGTGTGCCCAGTGGTCACCATGGCAACTCAGTGCTTTTGATTATTATTATTTTTATTTTGTTCTGAAGATACCACATGATGTGGTGTTAATTTCTAATGAATGTTTTAGCCATTTTCATGGTGGAAGAATTTTATATTTATGCAGTTGTACATTTTTTTTCAGCAGGAGAACGTGTAATGTATGAATCCAAATACCAAAGTCACTGGTCAAAGGTTAGAAACCTATCAGATGCAATGCAGTACCCCATGTAATAGGATATTTTGTTGGTGTTAAAAGTGCTCAAAAGTCAATGTTGAACATCACAACACTTGTCAAGAGTTATGTGTGCTCTTGTATTGCTATTTAAATCTTGAGTAAGACCTAAAAAAATTAAATAAATGGACAGACATATGAGGTATCTTTAAAGTGGTCTTTATTTAAATAGTGTTGGATTAATGTCGCTCACATTTTCTTCATCCATCTAAAATCTTAAAGAAATACTGGACCTGCAAAACAGAAGTGATCACAATTTAATATGATCTTCCATAATAACATTGAGCAATACTCTGATAACTATCACAAATCAATGTAAGAAAACTTTACATGCAATTTGAAATCACGAGATTCTCTGCTATTGATGTCAAAACATCACTTGCACACATTGAATAAACAATAAGAATGCCGGCAAAGACGTTTGCATGCAAATCGTAATCAGCATAAAGGGTACAGCCCAACATGATCACACAGGAATTCGGCATGCAGTTTCCGAAAGTTTCATTACCTTGGGATCGGCAACAGTATGTTGACTCACTGACATGCCCTATCTCCCATCGGACATATTTGGAACAGCGCGGTGCAACAACAATTACCCTCATGGCTAGACTATTAGCGCATTGTGTCAGTTGCATGGGAGACCACAATTCAATCCCCAATCAAACGAGCAAGTTATCACGTTTGTATAAACAATCGTGAGCATGATATGGAGGTTGCATTTTGTCTCTACTAATGGTTAAGGTTTGATTTGGGTTTTGGTTGGGGGGTAGATTAAATAAAAGAAACATTTCTCTTATCTGTTTTACACCCTGTTCAGTTGAAAACAATTCATAATCCAACTGGATTATGGTGCCCTCTCGTGGATATAAATGGATGTCACACTTAACGCTTTAGCCTCTGGAGGCAGTGTTTTCAATTCTGTCGTCAACATATACCGATTTCGGCTAAAGAAAAATCGGCACACACTTGCCGATTTTTATGTGAGATCAGGCTGTAGAACCATTGGTTTATGCTTACCCTGATAAAAGAAACAATTTAAACTGTTGCACATTACAAGTTGTCATCTTATTGCACATAATCGTTGAAAGATTGTGCATGCAAACACATTCACTGATAGGTTTGATAGATCAACAACATGAAAAAGTACACTCACTGAGCACTTGATTAAGAATACTATGGTGTTCCACATCCCCATTCTGATGGTTAATGTGAACATTAACTTAAGCTACTGAACCATATCTGCATGATCTTTTTAATTGCACTGCTGCCACATGATTGGATGATTAGATAATAACATGAATATGTAGGTGTACAGGTGTTCCTATTAAAGTACTATGAATTATGGAATTGTAACAATTAATTTAGCACATTGTCTGGCCTCAGCATCAGATCACCAGCTTGATTTAGTTTCAAACAATTGACTTTCCCTGCATTGTGCCTGTTACAGTAGCACTCGTCTGCTCGGCATAGAGAGTTTGTGCGGGGCCCCTGTAAGGCCTGAGCTTTTGGAATGTCATGGCTGAGTCGGTCAGCAGGCAAATGATTAACAAGGGGCCATTTGTGCTAGGAGGCAGGACAGATCAGGAGTTGTGCAAAACAATGACGTCCACCGGGCCAAACCCACTCTCTGGCATAACAATGGCTTTTTTTTTCCTTTTACCAAACCAAATGTATCCGCATGCTTCCCCTCCTGTGAGACACTGGACTGTAGTTCTGGACCAGCCTACGGTGGACAGTCATGAGACTGGGATGCCATTTTGTTCTGGGCTTCATAAGCATTTGTGGGATGCATTAATATTCTTGACGCATCATCAAAGCAAGTTAGAAAACAACAATCTCTCTGAACAAAGCCAAAACGTGCACGTGTAGCTCTTGCATAAAACTAAGTTTGAATGAGATTTGCATGAGCAGCTCACCTCCAGAATCCCATCCTCTGGTAGGTCTGTGCAGTGAACTCCGTTCTGCACTTTGTTTTTGCCATAGAGAGCTCGTAAAGTGGTGGGCCGAAGATGGCGTGCAATTTCCTGTAAAGAAACAAAACACAAAATGACATGACGACAGCTCATTGATGGGGTAAATTTAGAACAATGGAACAAATGAAGAATGTGTTGTGATAGTTATGCCCAACAGAGCTGAGAGATCAGACGACATCACATATTGTCCAGGGTATCAGATTACTCACACATGTTTGTTCATGTTACTCAAACAGATACTTCCTGTTTACTACTCGTATTATTTCTACACACCCTCCACACTATATCAGAATCACGTCTTATGGATTTGTAAATATTAGTCTGATTTTCAAATCACCTTAAACTCTTAATTAGGAATTGTAGGCATGTATTAAAATGAATGTAACAGGGAGATTATCATGTAACCTGTTAAAAATGTCCTGTAATATTTAACTCCAAATCAATACAAAAATATGAGATTATATTTTGCATAAAGCAAATAAAGCCTACATTTAGGGCCATTAATTTATTTTAATGTCTGGACGTTTCTTTTTACAATTTTTCCACTATTTTCAATTATTACCATTCCGGTAACACAGTAATATTTTTTACTGTATTTTAGTAAAAACACGCTTTTGTGCAGTGTTTTTTTTTTTTAAATACTGAGCAACTTTGAATGGCAGTAGCAAAGGAGTATTAATATGATGTATAAATACTTCACAATTTAAATAATATAACTTTTTTCACATGTGGTAATGAGAATATTATAATGACCTTTTTCGCATTGTAGTAATGAGAATTTTTTATGAAAATAAACACATAATGTAAAAAATCTTGATGGCCAAACAAAAAACGCATAATTTTCTATATGCATATGGAGCAGAATTGGACCAGTACATTTTCATGACATGATGATTCATGAGAATGACCCAAAAGTTCAGAATGGCTTAAAGTTATGACAAGTCCTACACATAGACAATAGGTTAATCAATGACTCTATTTTCACATATTATTAGTTTGGAAAAAAGTCATCCATTTCATTTTCTCTAGTCCAGCTCAATCCATCTTGAGAGTAGCACAAGGCTGTAAAAGAACAGGCTGCTCAACATTGTGGACATGCTGTCATGTAGCAAAAAACTGTGAAACCCAAAATGAGTTTAATTGCCAAGTGTTATGACGTACACAAGGAATTGATTTGGTGATAGGAACAAGTGCACACAGAACATTAAAGTGAGACACAGAATATAAAACAAAGTAAGAGTATAAATAGACACAAATAATAGGACATATAACAGAATGGCATATGTACATGCGCAGTTGGTAACATATGTGCAAGGTATGGGTATGTACAGTTATTTAATTAAATATGTGAATTTACATATGTACATGAGATATTTATTTACATTATTGCACTATGGGGGAGTCCTAAGGCAGTTTAAATATTCATGTGGAAAATGGCCTGAGGGTAAAAACTGTTGTTGTGCCTGGATATCCTGGTGCTCAGTGCTCTGTAGCGCTGGCCAGAGTGCAACAGTTCAAAGAAGGAGTGGGCAGGGTGTGTGGGTTCACAAGTGATTGTACCTGCACGTTTCCTCACTCAGGAGATGTACGAGTCTTGTAGGGTGGGCCACCAATAACCCTCTCCCCAGGAAGATTTTTCTTGAAGTCCACAATCATCTCCAAGGTTTTGAGTGTCTTCAGCTCAAGGTTGTGACCACACCAGACAGCCAGTTGTGCGACCTCCAATTTGTATGCAGACTTGTCACCATCGCGGAAGAGGCAGATGACCGTGGCAAATTTCCGGAGCTTGACAGTTGAGTCCTTTGCAGTGCAGTCATTCATGTACAGGGAGAAGAGCAGTGGAGAGAGAATGCATCCCCGAGGAGCACCAGTGCTAATAGCGAGGATCCTGGATTTGAGTTTCCCCAGCCTCACTAGCTGCTGTCTATCTGTCAGAAAGATGGTGATCCATCGACAGATTGGGGTGGGCATGGAGAGCTGGGTCAGTTTGGTTGGGAAAAAATCAGGCATGATGGTATTGAAGGCTGAAGTCCACAAATAGGATCCTTGCATAAGTCCCAGGTCTGTCGAGGTGTTGCAGGACATAATGCAGTCCTATATTGACAGCATCATCTACAGACCTGTTTGCTCCAGTGATCTATTGAAGATCTGTGTGAAGATGGGGGCCAGGTGGTCAGTGCAGACTTTCAGAAAGGCAGGCGAAACACTGGGCCTGAAGTTTTCCTCATCCTCTGTTTCCGAAAGCCCTGGCACACATCCTCCTCACAGATCATGAGTGCAGATTGAGTAGCAGGGGGGTGAGACTGGGCCTTTCAAACCTGCAGTAAAACACATTCAGTTCATCAGCCATTAGTTGACTCTACAGAACGGGGGTGTCTTGTACTTGGTGATGCTTTTCAGGCTTTTCCGCACAGATGTAGGATTGTGCATGAAAACAGTTTTTTCTTCTTCAGATTTCCAGAGTAGCTTCTTTTAACCACTCTGATTTCTGGCCTGGCCTGGTTGTACAATATTTTATCCCCACTTCTGTAAGCATCCGAAGGCATAATGAAGCTGCCTGATTTTTCCAGTAAACCATGGTTTATCATTATTGACTGACAAAAATTTCCTAGTAGGGATGCATCTATCCTGACAGAAACTGATGTATGATGTCACAGTATCCGTGAGCTCATCCAGGTCTGTGGCTGCAGCTTCAAAAACACTCAGATCAGTGCAGTCAAAGCAGGTTTGTAGTTCCAGCTCTGCTTCATTAGTCAAACTCTTTACAGTCCTTACTACAGGCTTAGCTGATTTTAGTTTCTGCTTGTAGGTCGGGAGAAGATGAACCAAACAGTGATCAGAGAGTCCTAAAATTGCACGTGGGACAGAGCGAAATGCATCCTTTACAGTGGTGTAGCAGTGGTCCATTATATTTCTGCCTCTGGTGGGGCATGTGATGTGTTGCTTGTATTTTGGCAGTTCATGGGTGGGGTTAGCTTTTTTTAAATCTCCCAGAATAATAATAAGTGAGTCTGGGTGTTGTTGTTCCATGTGACAGAAGTTCAAGTGGTCTTGGCTGAGTTTACTTTGAGTTGACATTTCACTGCCCTTTAAACAAAATGTAAAACTAATACCAGGTCTTGACTTTCATTTGCACTCACATGTGCTACTCATTCAAAGCTCAGCTGGCCAACTTGCTAAGGCTATAATGGAACGTGATGAAATGAAATGTTCCCGAGGACACAAGCTGCCGGCTCTACTGTACTCTACTAATCTCTACGAGTAGGAAATTCAACACCACTCCATTTTAGCCCATGGGGGATGGGTTATCTAAATGTAAATAAATGAGCGTTTCCTCAACCATGCCCATCTTGTCACTTCCATTTTGATCTCTGAAGTTCCATTTCAGTGGCCCAGGACACAATTCAGACATATTATTAAGAATAAGAAAGGGCAACAGCGACTACACATTGTTGTGAGATAAATTCAGAGCCAGAATGAGTGTTTTGGTTCAAATAATGTCATCATTGCTTTTAAAATATCACTTACTTTTAAGCTTTGGAGAAGCTTAGAGACTTTCACTGGTTAGTTATTATCTCTTTATCTCGTTTGCTTGGCTACTTCAAATAGACTTTGCAGAGTCATTCCGAGGCAATGAAATCTATTGGCTTAGTTTTATCAGTCTGTTCTGCAATAACTTTAAACAAGACATCTGGCATTGTGGTGATTAGAATGTAGATAATGGCAAGGTTTGCTCATTTGTCATAAATCAATTGAAAAATATAGTGGCGATACAGAACTGAAACAGGAACTTCAGAAATGTGCCTGAAAGGAGTGACACATTTACTATTTCACATTTACTAAGTTTTTCCAGACAAACACATTTTTGAAAAAATGTGTGGGGAGTGTGTCAAGACAGCAGGTTGAAGTTTTAAGATGTTGTAATATTTCCAGGGTTTTGCCATCAATTTCCTCAAAATCGTGCATAGAGACTAATTTCTGAAGTTTTTGTGGTGGGTGCTGTCTGACCTGTCTGTTACATGAAAAAAAAAGATACAAACTCAAACTCGTTGCATTTTCTGTCAGAGTGCATTTCACAGGCAACCTGTGTTGGGGGGTTTGTTAGGGAGTATTTTTTCTCCTCGAGAACATGGAATTCCAAAGATGGCCACTGAGTGGACTGACCTGCCTTGAAAGAGGCTTTGTTATTTATTACCTTCTAACACCATCCTTGTATGGTAATACCCCAGTACATTTAGTAAGGGATATAAACTTTTTCAAAACATATCTTAACAGGGCAGGAAATACAGTATATCGGAAAAGAACATATATGTATACACCCAAACACATATACAGACTTGATTTAATTTTGAGTTAAAACGGAGGCTGTTGGTTCACTAAAATTGCATTAGTTATCCACAAGTGACCTGCAGCCACTGAGCTTAATGTCAATTTAATGACGCTTAATGTCAATTTAATGAAGCCCTCACACTGATGTTAATACACAGACTACAGACTACTGCTAGGAATAAACAAGCTTAGTGTCGTTCACATATAACATGTCCTTGCACTAAAAAGAACTAGATTCAGCGGCGCAAACACAGAAATGCAAAAATGCATTTTATCAGTCAAAGTTCTTTTTAACTTGACAAGGTGTCTAAAAACAAAGCGCTCCAGCACAAAACGCTAAAAAACAACACATAAAAAACAGCAAGCAGCAAGTAGGTATAGTTGCATGATGGCGATCTTCAAATGTGTGCGGAATCTCCAAAAGAAAGTGGGGTTGGTCCAAAAAGGGGTTGCACCAACTCCAAAGGGGGTCTTCACTTCCACTCACGGTGAAGGTTAGGGAAAGCCACAAACACTGAAAAGCCACGTGGACAAACTAAAAAAACGTGTTTGGTGTAAATGGCCCCTAAAGAGAGTTTATATTGCCTAGTGCCTCTTACTGCCTCTTTATCTGTGGAAATCCTTTGAGATTACCATTTAAAGCAGCACAAGTTTGTATGATTGAGCTATCAGTGTAGTGATATCCACTTCTGGCGGCCACTGTTTGACGTCAATATCTATACTGTTTCTGAGTGTTCTTATTCTAAACAGAGCCACTGCCGGATACATTGTGCATACAAGTGAAACCATCTCCCCCACACCACTGTACAGAACATGAATATCAATAGAGAGAACACACTGACGTACTGTCTATGTAGACCAGGGCAAAATAAATCTTTACCTCACAACCCCTCCTCCTCCTGTTTACTGATAAAATGGGGACTATTTTCAGAGGCTTTCCTAGTGCTACAACATTACGTGGTGTATGAATGCCTACTTTCTCTCATGCTAAACAAAGTTCTTGTGCCCAAGTTTTTATTAAGGAATAAAAAAATCCACTATCAATTACTCACCCTAATGTCTTTTGAAACGTGTATGTCTTTCTTCAAAACTTCTCCTTTTGTATTCCACAGAAGAAAGAATGTAATATGGGTTTGGAACAGTATAAGGATGAGTAAATAAGACAGCATTTTTATTTTAGGGTGAACAATTCATTTGATCTCAAATTATTAAATATTAATATAATTAAGCTTTATGTTAGAGGGACAGAGTCACACTAGACAGGAAAACTAGCCTTATATTGGTCAATCGGTAAGCCAATCTGGGTTTAAGACTGTGCTCATACTGTTCCAGCTCGAACAGTCATCAACTTCTCACATATAACTGTGCATGTGCATCAAGATGTTGCCAGGATTGAGATCAGCCAGACGGCCTGGCCTTAGTTGTCACTGAAGCTGGCAACAAAGTCAGTACATAAAGTCAGAAACATTAATTTGTCGTCTACGGCAATCCTATCAGAATCTTTTACCTGTAAAAATCGCTACTTAGATGAGACTAAGAGAAATAGCTACTTAGATAAAATTCCTCATTCACTTCCACCAAAGTCTCTCACTTCACAGCTATTAAAAGAGCCATTGTGTTAAATCTGCTTTACAGGTATGTTAATTAATGAGCACTAGACTCCATTGGCCATTTTTATTAATGAGGGCATTGTGTAATCCCAGACAAGTCAAGACTGATTTTTCCAGTTAAATCACCAACCCCTGTACAAAGTCAAATTAATTCCTGACTCTATAGAGTCATTATAAATACACACAGCCCCCACCACATGGTGTAGATAAAATATCATATAAAATACCATACATGTAGATTTAGTTTCAGCAAATGACAGGGTTTTGTTGTCCTCACCATGTATGGGTAGGCCTTTTAATCATGTTATTTACAGTATGAGGAAGATTAGAGCTGTAAATGTTTTTACTTATTTTTTGCCGGTTATGTGAGGATTTAAAGGGAAATAAGCGTATAATCTGAAAATTAAAAAAAATGCACACAATGAAAATGCACACAATAGGGACACATACTGTACACGTATATGAGAAGGATGCACATTAGGAACTAAATCAGGTACTGCACTAAAATAACTATATATATATATATTTATATAAAATAGTCATAAATGTATTGCATTCAAGGGCTTTTGTTAAAGTCTTCATAAGTCATAATCACTATTAGAGCACTTGGATTTCATCACGAGTCATTCTGTATATTTTATACTACTTGTCATGTGTTAAATAAAGTGTTGTGACTGCAGATCTGCCTGTTATGTTTTTATATTGCCAACAAATGGTTATGGTATATTGTTGAATGTTGAGAAGTTTTAGAAAAGGCCCACACACATTTAGAGGCAATTTTGGTAATTTCAAACTTTTTTGATCAAACATTTGAACAGTCATTTTACATTTTCAACTTTCTGGATAATGAAATGATTTACTTTGCTTTCCTTGAGGTTTTTGAAATGTCTGATGACATTCAAGGTTGTGGTGGTTGCATAGGAGATTTTTGCATTGCATATTGTGCATCTGGCAAATCTTTTTTTATTCACACGGTCAAATTCGAAATCTTTATAACCAAAGGAGGTTATTTTGGGAACTCGACAATCATCTGTCATTTTGGCACATTGTGAGCACAGCGTTAAATGTGCAGATGCAGATCGGCGGCTTAAATTTTTGCATATTAATTAATTGATGTCACAATATTTTTTTAAACACATTTCATTGCGATTTATAATAAGTTATTGAAAATAATAATAATAAAAAACATTCAAGTATTTGTCGAGTCATTTGGTTCAAGTCTCGAGTCGCTGGCTCTCAAGTCAAAGTCAAGTAATTTTCTTCATTCAGTCAAGCAAGTCACAAGTCCTTAAATTTGCAACTCGAGTCAGACTCAAGTCAAGTCATGTAACTTGAGCCCCCCACCTCTGGTATTTGAAAATCGGACATAAAGATTGCAAAATATTCAGATATCTACAAACATATAAGTAGGTTAATTGTGAAGGGAGACCAACTCCATTACATCATTCACAGTGCATCATAGGATTGGGCGGTCACTGTGAATAACACAGACTGATGGCTTCAACAGAAGCATATACCATTGATGAACAACCTCGAGGATCACGGTAGGTCTGTCTTTAAAGGTTTATAGGGTATAGTTGAAAATCAATTAGTCTATGGGGTAAATTAATGGGATACTTACTTCTGGAACCAGACTGTTGGGCTCTATTGTGTGCACCAGAACGATGGAAAACAAGATGGTGAGTCGCAGGGCACCGACAGCAAGTAGTGTACACTACACTTAGCATCTTTTATGAAGAATTGAACTACAATCCAATGAAGACTTGTGGCATATTCAAATAAAAAATAATGGAAGAAACTATTGATTTGAAGTTGTTGATTATAAGTATAGAAACAATATATTTAAGTTGATTGCAGAATATTCTGAAATATACAATTTTATAAGAAGATTCAGAGTGTAGGTAGATCAAAATGTGATCACATTTCTCTCAGGCACGATACCATATCGTACAAGCAACCTTTGAGACATGGGTTCTGGTCCCATGGAAAACAGGAAGTAATCTTGTTCACAAAAATTAAAGCGTGATTAAGAGGTTGCATTCTTGCTCTTACATTATATTTTTTCTCCACTGCTGGTTAGGTTTAGCATTGGGATTTCAGTTATGTTAGGGTTAAAATTAAATATGCATTCCTGTTGAATTTATTACATTATTTACAACTCTCTCTTGGCGCCACTCCCGCTTCAGCCACTGGGATCAGAGGTTTGAATTTCAGTCATTTCAGTCGGATTTCAGAAGAAGAATTTAAGATCTACTGTTGCCAAATTCGTAGTGCGGTCAGGCTGGATAGGTTGCGCTTACTCTGCATAGTCATGGAAGTGAAGTTCTTCACCAGAAATTCCGCTAACTTGAAATAATGCAGACTGACGGCTTCAGAAGCATATACCATTGATTAACAACACTGAAGCTCACAGTAGGTCTGCCTTTAAAGGTTTATGAGTTATTGTTAAAAATCAGTTCCCCTGTGGAGGAAATGAATATGATTGTTATTTCCAGAACCAGATTGTTGCACTCTATTAAGGTAAGAAAACATTCACTGAGCAACATGAAGGCAATAAAAGTTACCGTTAATAAAATGCTGTTTTATTTGCACACTTATAATAGGTCTGGGAGTGACAAGCTGCCTCAACGAGTGGTGATAGCCTAACTGTTAAGAATCTAGCAGTGAGAAAAAGGAAGGCCCAAGCAGGGATGAAGGAGACCTGTGGAGAATTTGTGACATCACAATGCTGCTCTATCACCACTGTGCCCTTGAACAAAACACTTCACCACAGGTGGTTGCAGGGGGACTGTCCCTGCAATTAGCATACTTTTAGTCATTTGAATGAAAAGCATCTACTAAATGGTGAGTAACCAAGCAACCATTTGTTTATGACATGCCTTTTTGTGAAGGCAAATTCTATACAAGGAAGTCAAAGTAGAAAAATGTATGTGTGTATACACCTAATAGTCACCCTAAAAATTAAAATGATGAACAAATAAACCTAAGTAGATTGTCCTAATATGAGGAAACTGTGAGCCAGATCCACATTTATGTGCTAGATGACAGACAGATTGTTTGAGGGAGCTCCAGTTCAGTCCCGGTCACATGGCTCACACACTCCCTATTCCTGGTGCCACTCTGATGTAATAGGGCCTTAATTAAGCACCAATCGGTGCTGTGGGATGAAACTGGAGCCTCTGAAGAGAGCACTGCCATGGTAACTACAGGCTCTGCCTTTTTGGCCATATGCTAACAGCACCGACACATGCTAGCACTCAGCACCATCTGAGATCACATTTAAAGCCAGACTGATTGAATAATCTAGTTTGTAGATAAGCAACAATTTGCTTTGCAATAGGAAATGTGCAAAATGTGAAAAGAAAATAGGAAATGTGGTTAGCGAGCTATTATTCTACGTAGGGATCCTGCTGTAGGTAATAATGAGCCTTTTATGAGCTACTAAATAGTGGGTGTTTTTGCTCTGTTAACAGGCCAACATGTTTAGAAGCATTTATGAAAATAAATACATCATAGGATTAAACTTTAAGAATACAAATTTCAAAAGAGCTCCTTTCTCATGCCCAGACAGATATCAGGAACTACAGGAAGAAAAGGTTTTCTAACTCCTGATAGACATCAATTTACAAGAACTTCCAGAGCTACAAAGGCTTTTTTAACATAGGACAATGCATCTATGTAAACTTCTGCAGTTAATCCAGGTTGGACTTACAAGACATTAGTCATTAATCTTACAGTTCATAAAAAATATCTTCTTTTTATTTTTAAAACACTGGACCTTAACGCTTACTTAATTTACAAATTTAAAACCATGACCTGGACAGCACACAATTAACCAATATTGGCATTATATTCATGTTGTTTAGCCAGAGTGGAACTGGCCCCCACAGTGAGCCTGGTTTCTCCCAAGGTTAATTGTCTCCATTAACCAACATCTTATGGAGTTTTGTGTTCCTTGCCACAGTCACCTTCAGCTTGCTCACAGGGGTTCTAAATACAATAATTTATTTATTTAATTTGTATACACATTTTACAATCATATTTAATCAAACTACACAATGATCACTGCAAGACATTATAGATATTATGGTTTAATTTTTTTGTTTTTGTTAAGGTATGACTTCCTGTAAAGCTGCTTTGAAATGTTGTGTGATGTGAAAAGCGCTTTTCAAATTAAAATGACTTGACTTGACTGGTTGTTGGAGCAAACGAGTAAGCAAAAAAGTTTACGCTGCTATCGTTTTACTTCCACATTCCAAAGTTGGATATGTGAAAAGGGTCCATTGTATAGCGCTATCAAAATCTCACTCAACATAATACAGATTTTTGTTTTTTGTATTTTAACAAATTACTGCTATTATTTAAAAAATGAAAATGATGGGATTCCTTGACAGTGTTTTTTCTCCAACATAAAAGAGCCATATATAGTAGTCTGTCATTTGTACTTGAGTGATTTAAGCCTTTTTCAAATATCCTAATCCAGATTCCAAGTAAAAAGATTATTGTTACTAATTGAGTTTGCTTTGTATTTGTAGGCTTTAACATGTTGGCATATCATATGTCTTACAGAGAGATCTAACAGGATGGTACAGAAGATATGACGAGACTGCAATGTCAATAGTGCTTTGCTTCTCTTTAGCTGTTACAAACAACACAGGCATTGTTTTATGACTGACAGAGCCATACTACAGTAAAACACAGAATAATACAGACATCCTAATAAAACTGGGAGCACTCTAAAACTAAATCACAAATTTCACACAAAGACTTCTAGAGCTATATTAAAAACATAATTGTATTCTCCACAAACCATTTTTGGCACTGTTTACTTTAGATATATTTGAAGGTCTCAGTATTTAGATGTCAGACATCTAAAGTCATTAGCAGTGAAAAGGCTTTATGCTAAAGTAGGCATACACATAGCTCTGTCCAAACATCTAATCCTTTATCTTATCTCCAATGTCGCAGACAAATCGGGCATGGTTACATTCCGACTGTATAGTATTACCGGGTTACAAGTAAGTTACCTTTGTTTCCAAGTGGAGGATCGGTTACTGTATTTTGGCACACCTGGAGCAAAAGCCAGTCAGTTATTGACAGGCGGTCAGTTGAACTATGTTGATACGATCTGTCGGCACAATGCATTATTCATGAACTCCAACACCACATGAGACTTAAGTACAAGTAAGAGAATTGGACCTTGGTGCGTTCACACACAGAAAAAAAAAATGGCTAATTCCTTCATTTAAACACTGGTCAGCCTTGGAGATGATAAGTTCTACAAGACTAATAGAAAAGGTAAATTAATTCAACAAGGCAGAGAGTATGTATTTATAAACACAAAGCTTTTAAAGAGTTATAACACAAGAACTGAAGAATAAATTGCTCTATTCTAATAATACATCAGAAAGTACTTTCACACATTTGGAAACAACCTTGTAGCTTATTTTGGAAGATTTATCTAGAGGACTGAGAATTAAAATGACACAGTTTCCTTGCAAACATAGACATCTGAGACAGAGAATAGGGTTACACTGAACAATACAGAGTAAAAAGCAGGAATAAGAAAGGTAAAAACTCCAAACACATAAGGGGATGCATAATGATAAATTTTTCACTCCTTCACACATTAATATTCATTAATTTGTCAGACGATTTTATCTAAAACAACTTAAAAAAAAGAGGAATACAATATAAGCAATTAAACTTAAGGAGACAGTAGTAAGAAAATTGTTGCATTACAAAGTTTCAATTGCATCCGAAAAATACCACCAACAACATATTAGTGCAACAAGAATATATATATATGTATATACACACACACACACACACACACACACACACACACACACACACACACACACACACACACACACACACACACACACACACACAACAGTTAGTTCCGGTCCTCAAATCTGATTGTATGAGAGAAGTTCCATGAGCACGAAATAGGGAGAAATAAGTACAACTAAGTACGCTTGGATGCTATTTTTCCACTTAGAAATCTGACCTTCAGAACGCTGACAGCATTTCTGCTTGGGAGTGGCATCAGGTGATCGCGCACACTCTCTCTCTCTCTCTCTCTCTCTCTCTCTCTCTCTCTCTCACACACACACACACACACAAACACAAACACAAACACAAACACACACACACACATGTTGTGTTTCCATGTTTTATGGGGACTTTCCATAGACATAATGGTTTTTATACTGTACAAACTTTATATTCTATCCCCTAAACCTAACCCTACTCCTAAACCTAACCCTCACAGAAAACTTTCTGCATTTTTACCTTTTCAAAAAACATAATTTAGTATGATTTATAAGCTGTTTTCCTCATGGGGACTGACAAAATGTCCCCACAAGGTCAAACATTTTGGGTTTTACTATCCTTATGGGGACATTTGTTCCCCACAAAGTGATAAATACAGTGATAAACTCACACACACACACACACACACACACACACACACACACACACACACACACACACACACACACACACACACACACATGTTGTGTTTCCATGTTTTATGGGGACTTTCCATAGACATAATGGTTTTTATACTGTACAAACTTTATATTCTATCCCCTAAACCTAACCCAACCCCTAAACCTAACCCTCACAGAAAACATTCTGCATTTTTACCTTTTCAAAAAACATAATTTAGTATGATTTATAAGCTGTTTTCCTCATGGGGACCGACAAAATGTCCCCACAAGGTCAAAAATTTCGGGTTTTACTATCCTTATGGGGACATTTGGTCCCCACAAAGTGATAAATACACGCACACACACACACACACACACACACACACACACACACACACACACACACACACACACACACACATGTTGTGTTTCCATGTTTTATGGGGACTTTCCATAGATATAATGGTTTTTATACTGTACAAACTTTATATTCTATCCCCTAAACCTAACCCTACCCTTAAATCTAACCCTCACAGAAAACTTTCTGCATTTTTACATTTTCAAAAAACATAATTTAGAATGATTTATAAGCTGTTTTCCTCATGGGGACCAACAAAATGTCCCCACAAGGTCAAAAATTTCGGGTTTTACTATCCTTATGGGGACATTTGGTCCCCACAAAGTGATAAATACACGCTCACACACACACACACACACACACACACACACACACACACACACACACACACACACACACACACACACACACAGAGAGACACACAGACATGCACACACTCATCCTTGTTTATCCAATAACTTGTTAGAAGCAGCACAAGCCGGGATACTATTTCTGAAGTGAACTTTTTGAATTACTAATGAAGGCTTGGATGAATCATTTATTTTGAACCAGCAACGGCAGATTCTGATCTTTTCTACTAAGAAAGTAGTTCCATGCACAAATACGTTTTTATGAATGTATTCGGTTATTAATTTTTTTTTTTAATTTACTTGTTCATTGAACTGTCGTATATAAGCAATTTCAAACTCTCAATCGTGCTATATGGCCCTACATCAGCACTGCTGTAATTACCTATGGCCGAATCACAGCAGTGCTGATGTAGGCAGTGCACTCTTGCGATATTACTTAAATAAATATATATAAATATATATACACTCACCTAAAGGATTATTAGGAACACCATACTAATACTGTGTTTGACCCCCTTTCGCCTTCAGAACTGCCTTAATTCTACGTGGCATTGATTCAACAAGGTGCTGAAAGCATTCTTTAGAAATGTTGGCCCATATTGATAGGATAGCATCTTGCAGTTGATGGAGATTTGTGGGATGCACATCCAGGGCACGAAGCTCCGTTCCACCACATCCCAAAGATGCTCTATTGGGTTGAGATCTGGTGACTGTGGAGGCCATTTTAGTACAGTGAACTCATTGTCATGTTCAAGAAACCAATTTGAAATGATTCGAGCTTTGTGACATGGTGCATTATCCTGCTGGAATTAGCCATAAGAGGATGGGTACATGGTGGCCATAAAGGGATGGACATGGTCAGAAACAATGCTCAGGTAGGCCGTGGCATTTAAACGATGCCCAATTGGCACTAAGGGGCCTAAAGTGTGCCAAGAAAACATCCCCCACACCATTACACCACCACCAGCAGCCTGCACAGTGGTAACAAGGCATGATGGATCCATGTTCTCATTCTGTTTACGCCAAATTCTGACTCTACCATCTGAATGTCTCAACAGAAATCGAGACTCATCAGACCAGGCAACATTTTTCCAGTCTTCAACTGTCCAATTTTGGTGAGCTCTTGCAAATTGTAGCCTCTTTTTCCTATTTGTAGTGGAGATGAGTGGTACCCGGTGGGGTCTTCTGCTGTTGTAGCCCATCCGCCTCAATGTTGTGCTGTTGTGGCTTCACAAATGCTTTGCTGCATACCTCGGTTGTAACGAGTGGTTATTTCAGGCAAAGTTGCTCTTCTATCAGCTTGAATCAGTCGGCCCATTCTCCTCTGACCTCTAGCATCAACAAGGCATTTTTGCCCACAGGACTGCCGCATACTGGATGTTTTTCCCTTTTCACACCATTCTTTGTAAACCCTAGAAATGGTTGTGCGTGAAAATCCCATTAACTGAGCAGATCGTGAAATACTCAGACCGGCCTGTCTGGCACCAACAACCATGTCAAAATGGCTTAAATCACCTTTCTTTCCCATTCTGACATTCAGTTTGGAGTTCAGGAGATTGTCTTGACCAGAACCACACCCCTAAATGCATTGAAGCAACTGCCATGTGATTGGTTGATTAGATAATTGCATTAATGAGAAATTGAACAGGTGTTCCTAATAATCCTTTAGGTGAGTGTATATATATATATATATATATAATTTTTAATGAGTGTATGGTAAAGTGCTCACATATCCCCTTTGTAAAGTTTTTTTCACATGTCAACAAGATAAAGAGATCTGTAACATCAATGCACTGCACGGGGGCACAGTGTTAAAAAATCACTGATATCATTCCTGAAAACTAGCAACACTTAATCAGAAATAGGTCAGAAGATTGCAACAAAAATATTTGTAAAATGACATTGATATGTGTAAAAAAGATTTTACTATAATTCATATACCTTTGATCCTTTAAGCAACAAAAGTGAAAATGAAAATAACCATTTGTGATGAGGTGCGCGAGGGATAAAGCCGGCCGGTGACAATGGTTCGAGAGAGAGAGAAATACGGGCATGTCTGTCATGTGTGTGTTTGTGTTGTCTTTTGGTCTGAGTTTTCATTAAATATTATTTATGTTGACAAGCCGGTTCTCGCCTCCTCCTTGCCCATCCTGAACTGTGTTACATTGGTGCCGAAACCCGGGAAGGAGGAGGGATGCCCGTCGCAGAGTCCTCGACACTGCCGTCCACCCTGGGGAGCGCCGCTGCCATCTGCTGGGTGACGGAGTAGCCCGACCGCCCGGATGCGGGGAACGGACGTCGTCTGCGGGGCAAGTGGGGACTGGATACCCCGACCGCCTGGAGCGAGGGAGCCGCTGCCGGGGGCCGTCCCCAGAGACGCGGAGGGGTCGAGGGAGACCGCCATCCCCGAGGGGAGGAGGGAAGACACTCTGACCTCCCGGAGCGGTAGAGCCCCTGCCAGGGGCGGAGGACTGTTTTATATACTGCTACAGGTTATATAAAAGCACTTCACCTTGATTTTCCGTGTTATCATGTTGTCTAAAATCCCATAAAGTACATTCTTGAGGATGCAGGACTGGGTAGAAATTTGCAGGGAAGGGAAGTGCCTCATCACCATATAAATTGATTATATTCCTCAGGATTACATTTCATAGAAAGACTCATGGCACAATATAATTAATCAATGCAGTGATTCACAGAAATTTCTAATTAGCCATTAAGCCTTGCAGAGCAGTGAGAGAGATGCTGGCCAGGGCACCAAACAGCCTCTGCCACATTCGCTGACCAGTCTGATGGGTCACACATGTTCTTTACAGTGGCTGAACCTACAGTCAAACACAAATGGCACTTTTCCACTGCATGTTATGGTTCGACTCGACTCAACTCTGCTTGCTTTACTTTTCTGAGCTTGCGTTTCCATTGCAGTTTATTACTGCCTCAACGTGGATGGGATTATAGGCTGATCGTCAGAGTTGCGCCGCCTCTACTGTCATGACATCATCTTAAACACGACACAAACACCAAAACAATAACAACCGCTAGTTGTTAGCTACTAGCTCATTGTGCTGCATAAAGCAGTTGTTGCATGGTGATTTTACACAAGTGTAACAGTTAATTTGGCCTGGTTGTTTTAGAAGCAAGATTTCCAGTAGCTGGTCAACTAAATAAAGTGAAGCTTTCAGGCAAAGTATAGAGTTATCATAACAAAACATCCCATCCTCCATCGTGGATCAATGCCGTGGCACGCTCCCTCCCATTGCTTTAGATAGAGTCCATTTGGTCGAACCGCTTCCACTTTTCCTTGATGGTTCTGTAGTCACTTTTACGTTTTTTTTTTTACTTTTCCCTACAGTGTTGGTAGGTCCGGTGGTAGCTGTGTGCGGCTGAGACACTTCCTAAAATACATTTTTGTTTAGCTGGTTGCTAACGAGTGGACCGTCTGCACCTCGTGGTTTTGCGCACAGTCATTTCTTTTTTCACAATTTGAAAGTCGCGTGAACAAATGATACTGCTATAGCTGTTGCTAACTTTAAAACTAGCGGGTGGTGTTGGAAATCCAGTGACGCTGGTAGAGATGATTCTCTCTGACAATCAGTGATCTGCAGGATTTTTACGTGACATTTAGTATCGAACCTCGACCAAGATGGTACTAAAAAAAGTATCAGGTACCAGGTACTATCCACAATGGAAAACCCCCAATAAGCAAGCAGAGTCGAGTTGAGTCGAGTTGTACCGTGCAGTGGAAGAGCCCCAAAAGAAGCTTAAACTGTGCAGAATCCAGAACTTTTGAAGGAGGTATGAATTACCTTCCTGATTGTAATCTTCAGATCACTTGGATAATGTTACACACATGTTCCTACTTCTATTTTTTGTTTATTTATTTAGCAAGATTGTGCCATGGTACTGCTCCCTGATATAATGGGGCTTTTCCACTGCAAGGTACAACTCGACATGGCTCGCTTTATGGGGGTTTTCCACTGTGGACCAACCTTTTAAAAAATAAATAAAAAAAAAACACTTAAGTGACTACAGAACCATCAAGGAAAAGTGGAAGTGGTTCGACCAAATGGATGCCATCTAGACCGGCGAGCAATGAGAGGGAGCGTGCCCTGGACTCAGCCACGGCTAGAGTCCATAATAGTGGATGGTACGTTAACTCTATACTCTGCTTGAAAGCTTCACTTTATTTAGTTGAGCAGCTACTGGAAAGCTTGCTTCTAAAACAACCAGGCTTTTTACACTTGTGTAAAATCACCATGCAACAACTGTTTTATGCAGCACAATGAGCTAGTAGCCAACAGCTAGTGGTCGTTTTATTGTTTATTGTTTTGTGTCACGTTTAAGATGATGTCACGGCAGAAGAGGCGGCGCAACTATGACAACCAGCCTATAATCCCACCCACATTGAGGCGGCACTAAACAGCAATAGAAAAGAAAGCTCAGAAAAGTAAAGCAAGTAGAGTTGAGTCGAACTGTAACATGCAGTGGAAAAGTGCCATAAGAAGCACTGTTACCTTATATGGTACCAAATCGACAAGATAGCATTGTAATACCATGCTGTTTTGGACATGTACCATGGCATTCTTTGAAGAGTACCGCGAAAATAACATGGTATATGAATGTTGAATATATTCAGTACCATGGTTTATATCAAAGTGCCATGGTGGGACGTTCTCTCTTTGAATCAAAATTACACTTTGCAGGATTACTTTTCTGATCCTTGCCACTTCACTGCCATTTGGTAAAGCATTACACAGTACAAAACTGCATGGACACTTCTTTTAAATACTGTCAGGATCTCACAAAAGATTACACATGCCAACTCAAATGAATGTAATCTTTGTGTTTATACAGAATTTTTAAACTTTCAGCCAAAATGAAAGAAAAACATGCCTGGCTTCAGATTTAAATGGCAATAAGGTGTACTATCCTCTCTTTATCAACTACAACAAAGCCATCACAAACAATGCAGAAAATCCTTTTCAAACATTACACCCTCTCTTTCATTCACACAATCCATTTAAGATGACCACAATCCTTTCTTTGTGATTACAACTCACATTTATGCACAGCAATAATCAAAAAGTAAACATACTAATAATTACCATGTTCAATGCATCATACTGCCATGGTTTATAAACCAAAGACACGTAACCACAGCGACAGCAAAATAGTAAGGGAAATGCCAGTATAATAAAGTATGTCAAATTTTACCATTGTGTGAAATATGGAAAAATAGAACAGTATGTACCATTTTTGCTGTCTTTGCAGGATGCATTCTTGTTTGTCCCCATTGAGTTAGAAATTTTAAATCTGTATACCTTTCAGCTCCAACAGTTGTAATTGTTCAGTTATGTTTTTATTTTATTTTATTTTATCTTTTGGTCTTGTTCATTTCTTTTCCCTTTCTTTCTTTTCTCTCTACTGTTTATGAAAAAAACGGAAATAGGCATGTAAATACTAGTATACAAACTAAACATTTTAATAATAATATTTTTGTATGTGGTGAAAAATACAATAGATTATTGCTTTAAAAGAATTGCATTCTAGAAAGTTAGTTAAAAAACTTGTGAGATATAAGACAAAAAGGGTTGCTATTGTGACCAGACTGTGTTGATAAACAGTCGGTCACAGAGCTACACACTCTCACGCTCTCTCTTTCCCCTGTACTGTGTGTTTGTGTGTCAAAGAAAGGGTGGGGGAGGACTTTGGGTGGGGCTATCAATTGAGAACTATGAAGCTCTTTCCCATGATTGAGCAATCCAGTTTGACCTTGTAAAGATCACAACACTAGAACCATGTATAGCAGAAGAAAGACCAAAGCCATTTGTATAAAAAAACTAAATGAATAAAAATGTGACGATATCTAGCAGAAGAGCATCAGCTTGTTTAAGGTATGAACTGTAAAAAAAAAAATCATTCAGTTAAAATATTCTGGGTCAAATTGTGCTTCCAAGAGAGCAATATGTCCATGTTCTATATAACAGAATGATTAATGATATGAGTGAGGAGGATTTGCTTAACAGGTTTCAAAAGATGTTTACTCCCACTGTGACTGCAAAAATGAAAAAGAGGAACAAACTTTTACCATCCATTATTATCCCCCCCCCATTATTACTCAATACCTAATGCAATAATTAAATAAAGAAAAGACCATGAGGCTATCTTCTTTTTATTATTTTTAATGTTAGGCATAATATTTGATTCTACACCTGTTTTACGTAATGTACATTATTCCATGTGTATTTACAGCAATCTAACTTGTGTTATATTATCTAGGAATTACAAAAAAAGAAGTTGGGTTTGAGAGTATTTTGGAATATACTCAGCAAAATACATGCATAAATATGAAGATAGAGGACACATGATGAATGCAACAGTGCTTTTTACTCATCTCACTCGCACAAAAAAACACAGATTCTATATTCCTTAAATGCATCATAAACATGGAAAGAACATAATGAAATAGTGATGCCAAATTAGGTAAATGAATCCCTTAACTGTGTTAAACATATTATCGTCATGCATTGACAGCTGTATGCTTAAAGATCCACGCACTACAATAAATGCGTTTTTCGTTTTATTTGTTTAATTCATGGTGTGCAAACACCCTTTGTCAGCAGTTTTTCTCACAAATTTGTTGCGAATTTGGTGTGAATAGGCCTTTTGCCAGAAGACAACCTTAGTACCCAAATACTCTCTTGTATTGAAAAAAAGTAGCCCGATCTCATGAAAATTGTTTCACTGTGGTTTTATGTTTGCAAAATTACATGACATGTATCATGGCAGTTGAGCTAAAATGTACACTGTGTGGCGCTAAAAGCAAGTTAAATATTCTCCCAAACAGATTAATTTTAGGTTAATGCTTTATCGAAAGTAAAAGTGTACAGATGTCATTAGATAGCAGCGTGTGAGGAACAGGGTGAAAAGTGTTTACGACCGGATAGTTTGCCTTTTTACTGGTTATGTGTGTGAAAGGGAATAAAAGTCATTGTTGCAGCACCTCTAGTGTCAATTTCAGCAGGAAACTGGTGCAATACGTACTGTACAACAAGTCACGTAAAAACCATTTAGCAAAACTTTGGTATAGTAACGCGATTCCGAGACAAGCCTGGTAGAAAGAGCAATGTAAAAATTCTAATTTTCTAATTGTAACTCACAAATTCTAATTAAAAATTGTCCTTCTATGTTCCACAGAATACAGAAAGTCATACAGGTTTGGAATGATGTGAAACTATTTTATACAATATTGTTTTCATCCTTCACTACCTGGTGAAGAGTTTTTTTGTTTTTCTAAAGACCCACACCCTCCTTCCCAAAAGTACAACTAAAAACTTAAAGACTAAACTCCACAGAGCCTATAGTCCAACTTTCTAACCATACTTATCCATTGACAGAGAGCCAAATGGACCATAAAGGAGTTTCTCACTGAAAACGACAAAGTCCACATTATCATCGAACCTTTTAGTAGTGTAGAGAAGACTGATAAACCCTAGCCCAAGGACTCAAAGGAACAAGGATTGTAATTCCTATCTAAGGGAACATCATGACTGCAAAGTGCAGGTACCTGGCTACCTCTGCCACTATTAAAAAACTCTTGCAGAATGGCAGCAACAAAGAACCAAAACAGTGGTCGTGCAACATGAGTGGGTAGGCTAATCTTTTGTACAAGACGAAACCTTCACGAAAGTGTACATTTCGATTAGCTGATGAAGACACAAAGCAGGTTTTTACCTGGGGGGTACAGATGATACCCCTTTAAAGTGCTTTAGAGTACATGATACATAAAGTAAGAGTTCACTGAGTCCAAACGGCTGAGCCACCATTAAGCTATTATTTGGTTACAATAACTTTCATGCAACCATGAAATGACCTTGAAATTTCACATTTAAAAGAATAGTTTGCCCAAAAATTTGCAAATAAAGACAGAATCTTCATCTTTGGGTAAACTATTTCATTTACTTTGATTCACACTTTTATACAAGTACATCTACAGAAAATACACAATAAGGTTATCTGAGTTACCGTAGATGTTGTCAGTTCTAACCAGTCTCTGTTGACCTCTCTCATCAACAAGGCAGTTCCATCCACAAAACTCCCACTTACTGGATGTTTTTTGTTTTTGTAAAAGTTAATTTCTAGGACTGTGGTGCGTGAAAATCCCTGGAGATCAGCAGTTACTGAAATACTCATACCAGCCTATCTGGCACCAACAATCATGCCACAGTCCAAAACACTGAGATACATTTTTTCCCCATTCCGATTGGCTGATTAGATAATCGCATGGATGATTGTTGGTGCCACACGGGCTGGTTTGACTATTTCTGTAACTGCTGATCCCCTGGGATTTTCACACACAATAGTCTCTAGAATTTACTCAGAATGGTGCCAAAAACAAAAAACATCCACTGAGCAGCAGTTCTGTGTATGGAAATACCTTGTTGATGAAAGAGGTCAACAGAGAATGGCCAGACTGGTTTGAACTAAAAAAATGGTAACTCAGATAACCGCTCTGTACAATTGTGGTGAGAAGAATAGGTTATCAACCTGCATCTCAGAGTAGCATTCTGAGATGCAGGTTGGCGCTGTTTTGATGGCACGAGGGGACCTACGCAATTTTAGGCAGGTGGTTTTAATGTTGTGGCTGATCGTGTATAGCAAGTGATTTAACTGTCTTGTCACTCACAGGGTCGGCAGGTCCACAGAACTCACGGAAGCATCTGGGTGCATCGGTAGCATGGATCTCCAGGGCCATGCAAGGTCCAGAACAAAGTTCATCCACCATATTCTGCAACACAAGCAGTCAAGAGTTAACGATTCTCCTCACTCTACCTGCTGAGCCTGTACCAATGAAAGAGCTTATTATTTGAACAGACCTTGGGAAGACATTGGAGCAGCTGGACGACTCGGGTTACTGGTCCAGCTCTTAATAAATATATAAATAAAAGGATGTCCAAGCTAACAAATGTTGCTATTGTTCTCGAGAATAGCTTATTTGCAACAAGACTAGTTGTCAACCTGTGTTAATCTGGTTTGATGAGTTGGCCTTTGCATTTTGTATGAATAAATATGTTGACTATTCTGATTACTTGGATGATGGGAAGTTCCCACCAAGCAGACAACTAAATTGCCCACGAGCCACTTTTAAATTATCCAAACATCTTTATAGGCAGATATAAGCACTACAAAAGCACTACCCCCCACCCCCCACCCCACACACACACACACACACACGCATGAACTTTTGCCCAGACCTAATGGCCGATGAATCTGATGTGTGTGCGAAACTTGAATGAAATTTTAAGCACGTCATGTGCCTCAAAAACACCCAAATATAGGAAGGAATAACAATTAATATACTGCCCTGGCAACAGTATTTAATATATCAAATATCCCTTTACAAATTTACATCTCATATATAGTGCCATACTTTCTGCTGCCAGCTGGTGGCTCTATGACCGTGACCCATACAAACCGCAGGAATGCCCCCATTACCAACACATCTGAATTTTCATCAAAATCATACAATGCACACAGAAGATATAAGGAACTTCCTGTTTCACATTTTTAGCAATAAATGTATTTCTTCATCATGGAGTCACTGTTAAAAATATAAACAATCCATTCGCAATTTAGCATCTACAATGCCTTGTATTGTTGCACAAATTTGGTGCCAGTCACATACATTTTCTAGGAGGGGTATTCCAAAGTTCAGGGCTTGCAATTTAAAAAAAAAATGCACATTCAATCCAAAATGTCCGACGTCCTGTCGGGTGGAGCTAATGACTGTAATTTTGAAAGATATCCAGCTTGATGAGAACAATATATGTAGCAAGTTTGGTGACCGTAGAAGATACTGACCCCACCACTTTTGTCAAAAAGTGGCACTACAGAACTGCCCAACCATGCGCTTGTGTTAACATTTGCCCAGGCCTAATGGCTGACAACTCTGATGTGTGTGCAAAATATCATGAAAATTCAAGCATGCGAAGTACCTCAAAAACATGTGAATATACATAAAGGAATAATGACATTTAATGTGTTGACATGGCAACACTGTGTAAGATATCAAGAATCCATTCAGAATTTTAAATCGGCACTGTCTTGACATTATTATTATTACTACTGTAAAAAGTGTCATACTTCTGCCAGTTAGTGGTGCTACGACCGTGACCCACATAGCCACATCAATGTGATTAGCCCACAAGGATAAACATTTGGCTCAATATTAATGTAAATCACATGATGCACGCAGAAGATATGAGACACTCCTTTTCCCCCATTTTTATATGTTATTTTATCACATTGCCATGGCAACATTGTTCGATATATATCTAAAATCCGTTCGCAATTTAGCATCGTCAATGTCTTTGCATGATGACGCCCACATTTGGTACCTGTAACATGTAATCCCAAGGAGAGTATTTCAAATTCCAGAGCATGCGATTTTCAAACAATCCAAAATGGCCAACTTACTGTTGGGCGGAGATTATGACTGTCAGCGCAAAAGTTGCCGGCGTGATGAGTTCTATATGTGTACAAAGTTTGGTGATGCTAGCTCAAAAGGGATGTGCTACAGAGCCCCCGAACATGCCCATCTTCTAGGTGGCGCTACAGAGCCCCCTCTAAAAGCCCATTTATGAACTTTTGCCAAGCCCTAATGGCTGATGACAAAATTACATGAGTTTAGCATGTTAAGTTCCCCAAAAGCCCCTGAAACCTTGAAAGAAAATTCCTTAGAGGGGCCCTAATAATCCTTAGAAGAACAATAGGACCTTTGCACTTTCAGTGCTTGGGCCCTAATAATAATAATTAGAAGAACAATAGGGCCTCCACACTTTCAGTGCTTGGGCCCTAATAATCCTTAGAAGAACAATAGGGTCTCCGCACATTCATTGCTTGGGCCGTTATAATAATCCTTAGAAGAACAATAGGGTCTCCACACTTTTAGTGTTTGGGCCCAAATAATAATAATAATAATATCAATAATCCTTAGAAGAACAATAGGGCCTTTGCACTTTCAGTGCTAGGGCCCTAATTATGCGTTTATAGGTTAATACTTGAAGTTAAAGTCAGATGTCAGGTTACTATGAAATTACTACTATAGACCATATCATAAATTACATAATGAGATCAACTGTGGTAAAACGGCAACATGTTGCTAGGTACATCATGCTAGCTTAGGAAGATCAGTGTTCTCTATAATCTAATTCCACAGAATTGTCACATTATCTAAAAAGTCACTTTAATGAAAAGAGAAAAAGGACCTGTATAATTAAGCCATTTTTAATTGCTCTTTGTACTAAACTGTGCTAAAGTATCAAGATAAGGTCTGCTTAGCACTACTGGTGTGTGTTCCAGCAGCCAGAGTAAGACAACTAAATCACTTTCCAGTATTCAAACACTATTTTTGCAGAACAAAATCATTGGTTCCCACTTTCTTATTAGCAAAGAAATTATCAAATCAATTATTAATAATATTTGTAATACTTGTTGGCTTGTGCAGAACTTTGCATTTACACCGCATGGTTCAGAAATAGAGGCATGCTCAATAGAGTGTGCTATTTTGGCACCTTGCACCTGCACAGAGCTGTCTGTGTTTTGGTGAGTGTGAGGCAATCGGTATGTTAATGAGACAGTTTTCATGGCAACATACAAGGTTCTATAAATGAAAATAGCCCCTGGCCTTAAATACAGAGAATTTAAATTGGCTCGTTTTTGGTCTAAACGATTTGTGTGGACGCTATCTGAATAAGATATTGCTATTTGGATGAAACAGAAAGGCAAGAGAGCAATTTATGGAAGCTAAATGGTAAACAGAAATGTAAAAGTTGTTCTTGAGAACAAAAATTCCTCGTACTGTGATGTAAGCCTGAGCTCATTATGGGGAAATTGCCTTGAAGCAACCATTAATATGTTTTATATGCCTTGCCAGTGACTTTGCTTTAGAAACACAGGTGCACATGAAGTTATGACATAGCTGAATGGTTCCATCAATCAATGCTTTGGAGACTACGCCTTCTTCTCTCAATGAATAATTAAACATAACTGAAATTTCATCTGAGCTGCAAAAGGCAACATAATTGAACAGGAACTGTGAAAAATAACACCAGTTAAACAGCAATTAAACAGTACAGTATATAATATTCATGTTTTTTTTTGGCACCATAGAGAGTAACAACCTATACTTACAGTATATTCTTCTACAACTCCTTTATACACTTCTAAAAACTCTTCAGCATTGGCTCGATCCATGTTAAACTGCAGAATAATGGAAAACCCAATCAAAATTTGAATATAGAATAAAAACATACACAAAACATTTCTCATTATCCATATCAAAATATCCAAGTAAAATTAGTAGTCTACTTTTATGAATAAAAATGTAGTAAAAAATTAAATCTTGTTTAATGAGTAAAAAGGATGATACTTTATCACCACTACTGATTCGGCAGTAACAGTCTCCTTTTCACAAGAAATATCAATGTATTAAAACCACATTTCTGTATAGTCAATGCAAATTTGGAGTGTTATCCAACAAATTAGAGATAAAAGTCTAAAATTTCCAGGACAGCTCTTTTTCAAACACTCCTTTATCACTGTCTGATGTTCTTTTTATAGACCATATAAACAGTCCTGGCCATACATGCTTTCTAAAAGTAACAAAACCTTCATTGATCCACTCTAGCCCAGGGGTATCCTTTGTACACTATTTTCAGAAGGGTCATGTGACCGAGCTGCAGCCCTGTAACTGGTCAGCAGAGGACTCATTTGGAGTTGTGGGAGGCCAATGATCTAGTCACTGATTGCATGGTCGATGGCAGGGTCAGGTTACACCAAAGGGAAAAAAACAATTGTGTTTGCTCTGGTTCGTATGATTTAATTCTCAGGAAAAGACAGACTATCTGTTCTCCCTACATGTTATAGGATATTTTGCTCAATCAAAAAACATAAAATATCCATAAAATATATATGTATTTCATGCCTGATATGTTCATATAATTATTGTTTGCATGTAAACTCAGCTAAAAAGAAACATCCTCACTTTCAACTACTTGTATTTTCAGCAGTCTTAACATGTGTAAATATTTGTATGAACATTAAAATATTCAACAACTAAGACATAAACTAAAGAAGTTTCACAGACATGTGACTAACATAAATGTAAAGTCTTCCACCAAGGCACTTGCAAGTACCCGGATATTTCTGGGGGAATGGCCCTAGCCCAACAGGTCCCAGATGTGCTCAATGGGATTGAGATCTGGCTCGTCGCTGGCCATGGCAGAACAATGACATTCCTGTCTTGCAGGAAATCATGCACAGAATGAGCAGTGTGGATGGTGGCATTGTCATGCTGGAGGGTCATGTCAGAATGAACCTGCAGTAAGGGTACCACATGAGGGAGGAGGATGTCTTCCCTGTAATGCACAGCACTGAGATTGTCTGCACTGACAACAAGCTCAGTCCAATGATGCTGGGCACACCGCCCGACCATGACGGACCATCCATCTCCAAATCGATCCCATTCTAGAGTGCAGGCCTCAGTGTAAAGCTCATTCCTTCAACGATAAATACGAGTCCGACCATCACCCTTGGTGAGACAGAACCGCAACTCGTCAGTGAAGAGCACTTTTTGCCAGTCCTGTCTGGTCCAGTGAAGGTGGGTTTGTGCCCATAGGCGACGTTGTTGCCGGTGATGTCTGGTAAGGACCTGCATTACAACATATCTACAACCCCTTAGTCCAGCCTCTCTCAGCCTATTGCGGACAGTCTGAGCACTGATGGAGGGATGGTGCATTCCTGGTGTAACTCAGTCAGTTGTTGTTGCTATCCTGTATCTGTCCTGCAGGTGTGATATTCGGATGTACCGATCCTGTGCAGGTGTTGTTACACATGGTCTGCCAGTGCAAGGACAATCAGCTTTGCTTGCTGTCTCCATGTAGCGCTGTCTGAGGCGTGCGTCTCACAGAACAAACATTGCAATTTATTGCCATGGACACATCTGCAGTCCTCATGCCTCCATGCAGCATGTCTAAGGCACGTTCACGCAGATGAGCAGGGGCCCTGGGAATCTTTCTTTTGGTGTTTTTCAGAGTCAGTAGTCTCTTTATGGGTCTTTTCCACTGCAAGGTACAACTGGACTCTGCTCGCTTTTTGGGGGTTTTCCCACTATGGATAGTACCTGGTACTTTTTTTAGTACCACTTCGGTCGAGATTCCAAGCGAGCCGAGTCGATACTAAATGTGACGTCAAAACCCTGCAGATCACTGATTGGTCAGAGAGAATCGTCACTACCAGCGTCACTGGATTTGCGACCCGGGACATCAACCTGCTAGTTTTAAAGTTAGCAACAGTGATAGCAGTAACATTTGTTCACGCGTCTTTCGAATTGTAAAAAGAAATGGCTTTGCGAAAAACCATGCAGTGGTCAATAAACGAGGTGCAGACGGTCCACTCGTTAGCGACGAACAAAATTATGCAAAACGAAAAAGTTTTTCAGGAAGTATCTCAGCTGTTGGCTGCACACGGCTACCACCGGACCTACCAACAGTGTAGGGAAAAGTACAAATGTTTTTTTAAAAGTGACTACAGAACCATCAAGGAAAAGTGGAAGTGGTTCGACCAAATGGACACTATCTAGACCGGCGAGCAATGGGAGGGAGAGTGCCCTGGACTCAGCCACGGCTGGAGTCCATGATGGAGGATGGTACGTTAAATCTACACTCTGCCTGAAAGCTTCACTTTAAATAGTTGACCAGCTACTGGAAAGCTTGCTTCTAAAACAACCAGGACAATTTAACTGTTACACTTGTGTAAAATCACCATGCAACAACTGCTTGATGCAGCACAATGAGCTAGTAGCTAACAGCTAGCAGTCGTGTTTAAGATGATGTCACGGCAGTAGAGGCAGCGCGACTGACGATCAGTCTATAATCCCACTCACATTGAGGCGGCACTAAACTGCAGTGGAAAAGCAAGTTCAGAAAAGCAAAGTGAGTAGAGTTGAGTCGAACCGTAACGTGCAGTGGAAAAGTGCCATTAGTGTCCTATGTTTTTATAACGGTGACCTTAATTGCCTACAGTCTGTAAGCTGTTAGTGTCTTAATGACCATTCCACAGGTGCATGTTCATTAATTGTTTATGGTTCATTGAACAAGCATGGAAAACAATGCTTAAACCCTTTACAATAAAGATCTTTAAAGTTATTTAGAATTTTACTAAATTATCTTTAAAATACAGTGTCCTGAAAAAGGGACGTTTCTTGTTTTTTGCTGAGTTTATCTGTAACGTTTAAAGAAATTTCACCAAACAAAATGACAATTGTGACCATTTACTTATCCTCAAGTTATTCCCAAACCATTCAACTTTCTTAGTCACTGTTCACTTTCATTTTATCTTTTTCTCATAAAATGAAGGTCAGTGGTGACCGAGGCAGTCATCTCCTTTTGTATTCCAAAGAAGAAAGAAAGTCCTATGGATTTTGAACGACACGAGTGTGAGTAAATGATGACACAATTTTCACTTTGAGGTGAACTATCCCTTTTACTGTAATCACTAAGCAACCTCAGTGGCTTAAACTGAAACATTATGTAATTCAAATTTTCCTAAAACACTTACCATTTGTAGGGCAGAGATCTCAAATCCATTTTCTATTATTGACTTAAGGATCTTTCCTGTCAACACTGTAAAAAACATAAAATGAATGATGCATTTGAAATGGCAAAAAAAAATGTATGCAGGTCTAGACTATCAAATTAAAAAGGCAAACAGAAAGCAATGGCATATATTAATGAGACACAAAATATAAACATATATAACAGGCCTAAAATTAGGGAGCCAACAATAGCACTCAATTGAGATTTATACTAATGTCACCCTGTACTGTCATGAATGCAATTATTTGGCCACTCTAGAACATATACAGAATTTTAAAAATGCAAGAAAAAGTCAAAATTCAAACAGTCACATTAACATTTCCAAATTTGTACAACATGAAGGTATAATATACGTACGACTTTTATTTTTTATATAAACACCAACCAACACCAACTATTTAACAATGTCGAATCTATACAATACACGCATTAAAATATACCCCCTTTCCAACACTTTCTTTTAATAAAGGGAATATCTGTGAACACATTTAATTACTTATTGAGCAAGAAAAAGACTGATATATGTTAATAACCTGTAATACTAAAGATACAAAGACTAGCCCAAGAGATAAAGCCTTATATTGTCCCTCCTTCATTCCTTTAGGTAATTTTTGACTTGTATTGAAAACCATTAAAACTGCTATATTCTGGATTACTGTACAATGCTACTAAAGACCCACCTTAACAAAAAAATCTGTTTTATTATGTTTCCAAAGTGTATAATGATTGAGGAAAAGGGCTACATTCTGAATATTAATGAATTAACATAATTTCTGAAAGAATGAAAAAAGTTGAAAAACTTTGGAAATATTGGTAGAGGATGTCTCAATTTGCTTACTTCAATCACTTTGGGCATTTTATATGATTTTAACTATATTACAACAAATTCTGATTCATTCTGCTTGTAGAAACTCAACAGTGTACATTTTACAGTAACAATTTTAGTATGCATGTGCTATTCTGCAAATGAATCTCTACTTAATTTTCCAGCATTTGAAATGGGCAAACATTGCATGTCCATTGCAATAAATTAATAAAAAAAAAAACATTCTGTCATCTAACGTTTTATGAGAAAATTACATTCAATGGTATTTTCACATAAAAATTGTATTTTCATAAAAAAAAAAAAAAAATCACGTTTGTAAAGGTATTTACTACATGTTACCTGTTCAAAACTGTTAAAAGATACTTGTGTGTGTGTGTGTGTGTGTCTGTGTTTGTATGTGTGGACATGTGCATGTTTTTAGAGACTGAAACTAGAGGCTAAATTTGGGGCTAGGGGCTAAATTTGAAAATGTTTTAAATATTTTTAAAATAGTAAAACTATTTATAGCTTAACATCATCCAGAAAGTCAGTAGGTGAAAGATCACAACTGTTTTTCCACATTCAGGTAAAAATTAACCAGTTAAGACAATGGAAGAAACAATTGTTTTTAAATAGTTATTTCACTTAAACAATTATGTACAAAAATACCTTTTGCTTTTAATTTTGTTTGTTTTGATGGTCTTGACAAAGTCACAATATTTGGTTCCGATACCAAAAACTATGCAGTATTTATAATGTATTCTTTACCTGTGACGGGTCGAAAATTACCCTAAGACAATAGTTAAATAATAAATGCTTATGTACTTATAAATATATACAAAATTAAAAATAAACAAATCTCACATTTAAGGACATAAAGAGGGTCATAACATGACTTTTTTTATTATTTTAAAATGTTTAAGGTTCACTTATAATATTAGTAAAAAAACATTTGCACAACAAAACAGTCATGTGTTTGTAAAACATGATCATTTTAATCCTCATTCTGACCCTCTGTCAGAAACGCTTGGTTTTAGTGCTTCTTTTCCTTGACAGTCAACACCCACTGTTTTGATTGGATCTCTGCTTTTGACTGACCTGCTCTCTCCTTGCCATCTCACTGTTCACCACAGAAGTGATTAAAGGTAAAGTAGGCATTGATGTGATGTTGTGGAGGCAGTCAGATGCAAATGTCTACCACAGTGTGAATGTGGCAGCTTGGTTTCAACAAATGCTCTATTCCAGTGAGGAAGTTTTGAGTTCTGAAACTTACAGTTTCAAAAGGAATCACATTTTTCTTGATCAAAAGATCAAGGAAAATGTGATTCCTCATATCATGACCCCTTTAAAGTATAGTCTAGGGAATATTTACATGCTTTTAGAAACATAAACTGCAATTCTAAGTGATCGACTCTTGCGCACCGGCTACCGCTTGGATGCTATTTTTCCACTGAGAAAGCTGATCTTCAGAAAGCTGACAGAATCTCTGCTTGGGTGTGGCAACAGGTGATCGCACACTCTCCATCTCCATCTCTCTCGCTCTCTCTCTCTTTCTCACTCTTTCTATCTCTCTCTCACTCTCTCAAGCACACACACCCATCCTTGTTTATCCAATAACTTGTACAAAACTTGTTATTTCTGAAGTGACATTTTTGAATTACTAACAGACTCAGACGCATGTTTTGAACCAGCAATTGCAGATTCTGATCCGTCACATAAGAATGTCGTTCCATGCACAAATGCATTTTTCTGCTCTAAAATACAAGTAAAATTTACTTGTTCATTGAATTGTTGTTTATAAGCAATATCACACTCGCAGTCGTACTATATGGCCCTAAATCAGCACTGCTGTATTTACCTATGGCACTCGGCCTGTGGCTGAATCACGGCAGTGCTGATGTAGAGCCATATCACACTCTTGCTCGTGTTATATTGCTTAAATATATATTCACTCACTCACTCACTCACTCACTCACTCACTCACTCACTCACTCACTCACTCTAACCCTAAACCTCACAGAAAACGTTCTGCATTTTTACATTTTCAAAAAACATAATTTAGTATGATTTATAAGCTGTTTTCCTCATGGGGACTGACTAAATGTCCCCATAATGTCAAAAATGTCAGGTTTTACTATACTTATGGTTACATTTGGTCCCCACAATGTGATAAATACACGCTCAAACAGACACACATATATATAAATATTATAAACATCTGTTAAGTGCCAAGTAGGGATGCCGCAATTATACGGTTTCACTATTACCTGTGATAAAAAAAATTACGGTTAATTTAACAGCAAGAATTTAGAATCCATGGTTAAAACTGTGGAATGCTTTATTTCGACATGGCAAAAATAAAATACATAATTTATAAATATATCATATAAAACAGTTTTCATAAGATTTTGTAAGCCTAAATGTGAAAACTCTTGCACCGGTGTGGGTACTGGAACTGTTGCTATGTTTATGGATGGAGACCACGTGGTGCTTTAATGGCCAGGTGTTGCGGACTGAACATTAACTTTTAATTCATGTGAAACTGGGGCTTAAACACACAAACTCCAAAATATGAATTCAGGCTACCAGACTCATGTCCACCAAAAAAAAAAATACTTAAAATCGGCTGTTAGGGAGCATTTAAATTATTGACTGAAGACGACGGATGTAAAACATGCAGATAGAAGCCATAGAAAGAAGCGCATCCTACAAATGGGACAGGATGCTCCACCAGTAGAACAACAACAAACAAATTATTATAATCAACAAGTTAATTATTTATAGCTGTGGTGATTTTAAAGAGATGAACCAAAATATGCTACTTTTTGTAATGCATAAGGATGTGCTGACTGCATGTAGTTACTATCAGCGAGTAAACTTTGAAGTTCCGTCATTTCGTCTTCATTATTTAAAGCATTGCTTCTGTACAAATTAATCACGTTAAACAATACATGTAAATTTGAATCTTTAAATTGCCTGCTGTGAGCAATGTTCCCGTTATTATGCATAGTCCACAGGTTTATTTGTAATAAACTGTTGCAGAAGAAAAACTGTTGATGCCTTGAACTAGGCTACATGTTGCACACCCACAATAATCTTACATTTATGCACTTTTGAAGCACTCTGGTTACATTGAAGCACATCACTGACCTTGGGATGCGCATAAGCAGTGCTATGCCCTAGATTGGAACATCTCTTCTTAAATACCTCCTTCTTATTTTTTGTGTATTTTTAAGTTTACATATTGCAGGGTTCCCCTTAGCATCCACATATCCCCAGAATTATGTCCACTAAGACGTTCAGCTGTGATATGATTTTTTTGCATCAGTGCTGTTTAGAAGACAAATTGCTAATTATCGTAAAAGCAGTTAACTGCGTTTTGTTCTCGGGTGGTAATCTCACTACCAAAATCTCACACTGCGGAATCCCTAGTGGCAAGTAAGACTTTTGATCTGTTTAACCAATATGATCATGCCGAGTTAAAGGCCAAAAACAGTTCACAAGATCATGAAGGAGAGACTGATCTCAATAACACGAGAGTGAATCTCTACCTCTGCTCTTTTGGACTGAGTGTTGAGAGATTATATTAATACAGGGCACATAGGGGAGTGCATCCTTCAATGGAGTTAGGGTTTTTTAGTTTCAATTGCAGTATAGTCAATAGTATAAAAAACTAAAGATTGCAGTGTGTCGTGTTTTTACAAGAAGTAGCTATTTAAGGCTATTATTAGGTTTCAGGCAATATAATAATTTTTTCGACCTAATTCGATCACAGTACAGTCAGATATGTTTTTGGGCAAGAAGGGGTTACAGCGGTCTCTACATGGAGCAATTACGTTTGCTGATGCATAGAACATAATTTCTGACAAGTTGATGTAACAGCTTGCAATCACCAGTTCCATTTAATCAAACGTGATTTCAATGTGAAAAGGGCAAGCATAGACAATCCAGTTAACATTTCCATATTTCACATTTTCTCAGAAATTAGGGGGAAAATGTAATTATTTTTGTAGTTGATAAGGAGCATGAATGCCTTATGACAAATTATTTTCCAGTGCACAGTGATAACTGCCCACAAGACATATCTTTTGTGATATAAATGTCATATTCACACATCCCCAACTCTCCTGCAGCACTACTGATGACCATAAAGGTTCCAAATCTGACAGCAGCTTCCAGACACACTCAGCCCTGTTGCTAGGCAATGGTATCGGCGCTGCCTGGCAACAGGTTTCTCTATTCCAGTCATGTGCCAGGTCACAGCAAAATGAACTTTTTTCCTATTGGCTGAGAGTTTTTAACAATTTAAACTCAACCATATGTAGTAATTAGATGACAAGATAACCTTGTGAATGACAATTGAGTATGCATTTAATATTGCTAAAGTTATCTCCACTGACTGAACAGTAAAAGGCATGGATGGTATAAGTCAAATTGTTTAAAGGTCTAATATCAAAAGTCGGAACTTTTACAGATGTTTTCAACTACTAACTTAACAGTTATGGACTTTGGACTATGTGGCATGAATTTAAGAATGCTTTAATGAACAATGCCCAAAGTTTAAGCTATTTAACACTGAAAGTAACATGACTTTAATGGCCAAATTAACCATCTAGAAAAACTCCCTTCACACCACATACTAGGTCCTGGTTAAACATTGTATTCTATTAAAAAGAACATAAGCAACAGTGGGCAAGTAAAAATTCACTTGAAATGGCCTCAATGACCCCAAGCCTTCACAATAGGTCTGAGTAAATGATTATTCATTTATTATGGTATGCTGCTAATATGAGTGTACTCCAGGTACAGACAATTCAGAAAGCAATGACCTTTACACCTTACCTACAGAATGCATTGCCACTATGCATACTCTATGATGTACTTGTAACAAGGTCATACAGGACTTAATCTTCACTCATTTATACAGTAATGCAATATAAAATAAGTAACATTTTTGTTGAAACTTCTACATCTTATATATACTTATAGTCTCAGGATTCGCACACCGTTTGCCCAATGAATTTCCATTATTTTTCCAGTCGCTTAGACAGGATAAGGATTTATGAAAATAATTTAACTGCGATTACCCTCAAAAAGAAAGAAATCTGGCCAATGAAATATTTTAGAGCAGAGCATAACTAGAAAAATGAAGATCGATTTTTAAAAAGTTTTAACTACATTTAGCTTGACACAGCTAAGGGGGAGTTTATGATGCTGACAACCAGTTCCATATTTCAAATCGACACAATTTTAATCAGAATGTTATATATACACTACCAGTCAAAAGTGGTAACACTTACTCATCCTTCATTATAATATTTTTACATTTGTTTCACATTTTAGAATAATAGGAAAGTCATCAAAACTATGGAATAACATAAATGGAACTATGGTCATTATGTTGTGACTAAACAAAATCCAAAATAAATCAAAACTGTTATATTTTAGCATCTTCAAAGTAGTCACCCTTTGCCTAGAATTTTCAGACATGTACTCTTGACATTTTCTCAAGAAACTTCACCCTGGGATGCTTTTTAAACAGTATTGGAGGAGTTCCCATCTATGTTGGGCACTTATTGGCTGCTTTTCTTTATTATTTGGTCCAAAAAACTTTTTTTATATAAATTTTTACTTAAATAATTTAATTAATTAAAATTAATTAATATGGTGACAAAATTATATTTTTGTCTACAAAACTCATTTCAAACATTTAAGCATATGCCTTTAGATCAAAAGATTTTTAAGACCATGAGAAACATTTTAAGTATTTCAAAACTTTTGACTGGTCTCATGCCTGCTGCCGAATCACAGCAATGCTGATTTAGGGCCGATTGGGAGTGTGATATTGCTTATATACAAGTTCAATGAACAAGTAAATAAAAAACAATTAGGAAAAACTGAGTATGGTCATTAAAATGCATTTGTGCATGGAACTACTTTCTTACGTGACGGATCAGAATCTGCCGTTGCTGTTTCAAAACAAATGATGCGTCCAAGGCTCCGCTAGTAATTCAAAAATGTCAATTCAGAAATAGTATCACGGCTTGTGCTGTTTCTAACAAGTTATTGGATAAACAAGGATGGATGAGATGGAGAGAGAGAGAGAGAGAGAGACTGAGCGTGTGCGATCACCTGTTGCCACACCCAAGCAGAGATGCGGTCAGCTTTCTGAAGAAATAGCGGAATAGCGGACCAAGCGGGGGTATTTCACGGTAGCCGGGTCGCAAGAGACATTCACTACAGAAACCGCAGTGTCCTCCGCCATTTTAAACAGTCTGTCCACTCCACTTAAAATCCGATAAGAGGTAAGCGCCTTAAGTTCGTTTAATTAATCAGTCTGTTGTGTCTCTCAGCTGTGATGAGCTGTAAAGCTGAAGTTGTTCGTTGAAAGCCATATAAAGCTATTTCCTAACTTTAGTAGTGTAGTAGTAATACATGCAATCACGAAGAGCTGTTGTATGTAAACGGCTGAAGCGGATTCACTTCACATCACCTAACTGGCTCATATTACACATAAAAACAATCTTTTACAACCACCTGCTTGCGAACACATGTAATGTAAAACAAATACTTGTAAAAAAGACAAACCATAGCTCTTAACAGATCTGTACTGCTCTTAACGGCACAAACTCAACAGGAGTGATACACACACAGTGAAGCGTCCGATTGCTGATGGTGTCAGACCATCAGTATTCATGGAACGTCTCTCGTCCAATCAGATTTGAGGAACGGAACTAACTGTATGTCAGAATCTTGCAATATTGAGAGCTGCGGAACAGTCTCCTCCCCGGAGAGGCGGTGCTGAGCACTCTAAGGAAAATAGAGCAACACACTTACAGTACAAATGTGAGAAAATCGATGGGAAACACTAAGCAGATTGTACTGTAGCGGTACAGCTTGTTAAATAAGCCAAACAACGGTGTCATGTCCTGGTGCTACAGTACATTAAACATGTCGTTTAATTTACGCCGATTTCACCGTGCAAATCGGTATGTTTAACAGCCACCTCTCCCAGACTACACTAAGCGTGACATGCACAGCAAGACACTAATAAGTAATAAGTTACAACTATCAAAAACAGTTTATTAAAAATGACAACGTAAGAAACACGCGATTACATGAGACTTAGAATTATTTTGACTAAACAGCTTTGAGAACAACACCAGCGCACATGTTATAACCTGGTAATAACGCTGGTAAAGTTTACATTCAAAGTGAAACGGAGAAGAGGGCAAAAAATAAATTACGTGTGCCAATCGTTTTTTAGCTCAAGCTGATAAATAATATTGGATTATGTACAGATACCGTAAAGCCAGAGGTCAGGTTTCTCTCAAGTTTTTTTTTTTTCACCTCTAAATAACATTGAAAGGAGTCACTTCAGCTTGTTCAAAGGGGGCTTTCAGACAACAAGGCATGATTTTATATAAAGCTGTTTTGAAACTATGTGTGTTGTGAAAAGTGTAGACAAACATATTTTCTCAAGATAAACATGAAAATTGTGAGTTAATATTAGTTTTTCTCAGCAATCAAACAAAATAAATGCAGTGCTGTTAAGTTACTTAGAGCACTGCTTTTTATTTTCAATGACACTTTTGTGGCATTTATTATTTAAAAAACATTTATGTTGAAGCCATGAATGCAAGTTTGTGCGAAACATTTGTGGGTACTCGTATCGTATCGTGAGATAATGCATCGTATCGTGAAGTTTGTGTATCTTTACATGCCTGATACTGTATACATATACTGATATGTGATGATTGCAATTATTTTGATTAATTAATTGATATGTCATAATTAATTAGATTAAAATGTGTTATTGATTGACAGACCTAGTTACAACACAAGGCCAACCGCAACACACTGTAATCCTACAAAAATTTACAGAGCAGTTCCCACATCATTTATCTAATTACAGTCACTGAAAAATCGCTAAAATTAATGTAAAGTGCATAAAAACTGATTTTCTCTCTGTTTATTACTGATTGAGCATTCTGTTGTTTCCAATCAACATCGGTAATATATACGTAACATTCCCTCCAGGTTAATCAGCCCAAAATAATGAACAAAATCAACTTGGGGCCTGTTTAGTCCACAACCACCATGTGAAATATCTTCTGCAGCCCTACTGAAAGAATTTGAGATTACACAGATCAGTGCCCTGGAGGCATGCTACATGAACAGGGATCAGGAGGCGGATTTGGACAAATCCAGAGGGAAGGCTTGTTTTTGAGTATGCACAGGGTGGGGGCTTCAGTAGGGCTGAAGAGGATGGCGTTATACCAGCAGAAGACAACCAGGAGCTGCACTGCTCCTTTAATCCATTTGCAAATGAGGTCTTCCACCAACACCACACTTTGCTATTTAAAGTCAGGGCAAATTTGTATATCGCTTTTCACAATACACATCTTTCCAAGCAGCTTTAGTGAAAATTATGCCTTAATGTCTTAAAGCCCTCAGTGAATATGGCTTAATGTCATTAAACCTCCAGTGACCAAGCCAAAGGCAACTGTGGAAAGGAAAAATACTCCAGAAGATATTTAATCAGTGGAGAGAAAAACTTTGAGAGGAACCATTCTCCACTGGCAAAAGTATTTTATGATTTGTGTACTTTGAGAGTGAAATAATTTTTTTTTCCTGAAAGACCAGTTTATCAATTCCAGCCTTGTACGTAAAGTCGAAGTCTAAAACACTGAAAAGGTCTGGTTAATGGCATTGGCTTCACACACATGTGGCCAGGTTTCGAGTCAGGGTTAGAGACACTCATGGCTGCTGATTGGATGGAGATTAAGACCAGCGTTTACAAGAGCATGGCATATGTGAGTAACTGGGATAGGAGTGATGGGGTATGAGATATATGCATATATGCATATATGTCTTTTGCAGAAAATGCACTTTAAATTTAGTCAACATTTCATAATGTCATATTCATGAATTTTAGTCTGTTTTACTATGACATAAATGGCATATAGTTACAAAAGTAATATATTTTAATTGATGATAATGTGCAAAATGACAAGACCTTCTGTCAAACTGAAACAGACCAAACCTTAATCAAATATTCAAACATTAAGAAAAATATATCTTATGATAGAGCTTATAGCTCTTTCTGTTCATGCTGTTCAAGCAGTGAAAAGCCAAACATACTGAACTTGATAATTGGATTACACGGTATCAGTTCTTTCTAGATACTTCTTCTAGATAGTTTCTCTAAATGTTTCTTCTTTTGTTTGTGCACTGTTAATATCTTGCAGTATAACTTTTTAACATCATATTTTCATCAACAGAATGTTTTAATTAAAATTGTTTATTTATCGTCATCTTTTTAGTCTTATCTTTGTTATTGTTAACATTTAACAACAAGCGTCAACAAACAGTTTTGTCACTTTGACCAGATTAAAGGGGCTTCTTTCTCCATTTCGCGCTCCACTCCCATACAATCACATCCAAACGTGGGAGACCAGAAATGTAAGCTAATGCGAATAAATTTTGTACGACGCTGCATACCAAAGTTAAATTTTGGCGAACTCTGAACTGCAAAACTGCATGAAGATGGAGCGTGACATCATATACTTGTCCGTTGCCCCCTACAACAATTGTATACTCAAAGCCTAGTGTGACCGCCCCTTATCCACTTGGTAATCTGTCATGGATTACTGTTTTTCAGTAATTTATCCAACATTGATTAGGAGTACATTGTATCAGTTTTTGTTTGTGGGTTTACCTTCTGAGATGGCATGTGGTTTGATGATACAGCAGGTGCAGTCTGAGTATTTGGCTGTGTTGGAGGGGCCATGACCTGCAGTGGAAGGGAAGAAAAACTCCAACTCCTAACAGACAAATATAATTAGCATTCTGTTACCAAACATGCATAACAAGCACTGGGCATATTGAAGTCTAATGATATGTAGTTCAAAGAGTGGAAACATGACCAATCATTTCTGTACCCTATATTGGCATATTGCTGGACTGAAATACTGTACATTGAAGGGATAGTTGTCATAATTTACTCACACTTATGTTGTTCCAACCCCATATTACTTTTTTCTTCCATGGAACACAAAGGGAGATTTAAGGCAGAATGTTAGCCTTAGGCTCCATTTACTTTCATTGCATCTTTGAATGAAAGTGAACAGTGACTGAGGCTAACATTCTGCCAAACATCTGCTTTTCTGTTCCACGGAATAAAGAAAGTCATACAGATTTGAAACAACATGAGTAAATAATAACTGAACTGAACTGGAGATTTATGACTATGTTTTTTTTATTTTGTTTGTCACCCGTGCAGCAGTTGCCAATGAGTCTGATCCATGTCCTGCATTCTTAGTGCCGTCTGTTCCAAACTGGGCTCTGAGACTGTGAGCTGCATCTTTTCGAGCAACACCAGAATCAGTGGGCCCAAGAACTTTTCTCCAGACTGATACCGCTTCATCTCCCATCAGCTCCATAGCAATCACTGGACCAGAGCTCACAAACTGCACCAGATTACTGTCAATGATAAAATAAATGGTTTTAGCTACTGTATAAGCTGCTTAAGTCTCCAAATATGATTTAATAAAACTTGTTATAAGCATAACAGGGTTCCCACACTTTTTGACCACGGAAAATCCATGTATTTTCCATGACCATTTCTGTCCTTTGTGATAGTAGGATTTTTACAAATAATTTTGATTCAGACTGATTCACTAATGAATCATTCAGAGGGGCAGATTCTCTAAACAGCTGAGCCACTTTTGCATGTGGTATTTGAGTGCAATTTATTTTAGCTGGTGCATTCAGCACTGAAATTGTGCTGTATCATGAGTATTTAAATAAAGTCATTGCCATTCCATTTCGTGCAAACATGCCTTCCTTCTATGTTAATTAGGGTCGTTGAAGATTGCGCTTCATTCACAAAAATTGCCTTGTGCAATTTAAATTGCGCTTTTACCGTGAATGAAAGTAGGCAGTAAAATGAATTTTACTTAAAAGAGATGTTTGTAAACATTTTTAACTGATCATATCAGCAGTAATTCATCAAATAATGATCAAAAGATGGAGAAGAGTGTTATTGCCTGGCATATATCCATATGTGCGATGTGGTCAAGGGCACTTTCTGGATGTTTAAGAGATTATTTTGGTGTCTGGATAATAGGGATCATGAACTGTCCCGCCAGAGTGTGTCAACTACAGTGGTCTTCGGCATCCTCCGCAATATAACACTGATAACTGATAAAATTACATTTGCAAATTTAGTTTTTGTGGGCGCGTTTGCACTAATGGCTGATATAATAATTCCTTTAGTGAATGGGGCACTAAACCAGTGCAGAGAGCACATGCTAATAAAAAGCGCATTTACAGGGCGCAATTATTTCTTAGTGAATTCCCCCCAGAATGTTTTGTGAACAGTTTGAGTGATCCATTGAAAAGAACTAAAACAACAATTCAATTTCGAATCAGACTTTGGCTTGAAGGCAAGTTTTACAAAAGCAATATTTATTCAATTAAAAACAGATATTCACTATAGAAATTTCCATGACTTTTAGAATCATTCTATGCCTGCAAAAACATTTTTTACATTTCCCTAATATTTAAATGTTTTCCTTTATCATATTAATCTTGACATAAGCATTAACACTGGTGCAAATTTACTAAACAGTATAGTTATTAGGAATGCATAGAAGAAGTGTCAATGATAAGATTTGTTTTAAAAAATATGTGTAATGGCATGAAAAGTCAATGGAAGGACACATCATAGTCATTTCATTAAATGTCACTAAGTCAAAGCAAGCTCAATGCTGACATTCAGGTGTCAGAATCTCCTTCAAAAGCAGCCCTCACATATTAGACAAGTCAATCATTCACTCAGGAAAGACTCACTTGAAAAAAGACTTTGACTGATGTTCCGTGTAAAAGTCCGCTGCCTGCTTCCTGTAAGAAAGCCATAAAAGCACACAGGGTTAAAAAGTGATCTCCAAAACCATCCAAACCATCTCTGCACATATTGTGCATTTCATCTTCTCCTCGCCTCTTGAAATGAACAGTATCCAATCACAATATTTATATATTATATAACATAAATCACCGTGATGACTTGATCATCAACTGGAAAAATTGGAAAGTTCCCTATGTAACATTTTACACCAGTCTTCATGCTTAACTTTGACGAGGACGGTCTCTGTTAATGAACAGCTGTTTGCTGCTTTGAGGAAAGGTTAAAAGCAACAAAACCTGACCATGCTAAAACAACAAGACCTTTCTTAGAAACCCTCAAAGTCAGCCTTTTTCAAGAGGAAAAGGAAAGATTAACCATCAGCATTTTCCATTCTCCAAAAAATGGAGTACTAAACCACTTGTGTAGTAACAGTCAAACATTTTATTATTGATGGGGTGTCTACAATTACAGAAACATTTGTCATTTCAGATGTCCAAATGAACTAAAAACTAATTCCACAAACAATTGGGCTTCTGGAAATTACAATTTACACAGAATGTCTGATTGCTCCCAGGAATTCCCTACATAGCTCTTTCTGATTGGCTCACATTTGTAGTTATGGAGACACAAGTTTACAAAGCCCTGCTAAGTAATTTTCCTCTGGTATTTTCCTGAAAATGTCCCCAAATTTACTCTTAACGACCACTCTAATCTTAAGGACACTCCACTGGAACAATGTGGGCTGATCTGCACAATTTTGATAGAGGAAAGTTATGATCTTAAGAGACTGAAAAGTTGTATTAGCAGTCCAGATACTTTAAATCCGACAGTACACATATGATCAAATTAGGTTTAAAAACATTCACTGACCTTAACATAATAGGCCCAAGATATCATGCCAGCAACTTTCAACACTGCATCTTTTCTCTTACGTACTCCCCTCACAACCTAAGTTAATAATTGCTGCATTGTGCTAAGAATATAACTCATTCCTGGTACTGTGCAAAGGCAGCTACAAATGAGATGCTCTTTGAAAGTTACTTACATTGTAAAGTGTTTTAAAATATAAACCCACAAACAGGGTGTGTACAACATTTTTATAATTCCTGACTTAATCTGTGAGTGCTAAAAATGGTCAGATGTTGTGGAAAACAGTCAAACATATAGAGCAAGCTAACATGTTTTTTTGCTGTCATTTGCTTTTTTTCTGGACACATGATTAAAACATGTGATAAAACATTATGGATTAAAACAAAATCCATCACCAGTTTTGAGAATGCACACTTAGATTCCATAAAACATCTGAACTCCATATTAGCATAATAACATAAACATTTTTAAAAACTCTCCCTGAGGCCTGATTTCTAGACAGACTTTGTATCTAGGGCTATAATCTTGGTAAAAGGAATGCAGCTAATATGATCATTCTTATTTTACACACAATTCATATATAAAAAAATAGTTTTTGGCTTACCAAGTAAGTTTGGTCATTTTGGCTTTGGTGACAATAAGGTTGGCATCATAAATCAACTGAATAATGTCGCCAACTTTGGTTACTGCATCCGGCTTAACCATAGCCAAAGTCCTGAAGACATCAGACAAAAATATATTAATAATATACACTTTGAGCACTTTATAGACCTTATCACAGACTGTGATGATGCATTTCCACCTTATTTAGCAGCTTAAATCTTGCCATTTTTTTTTTTAAATATTGAGTGTAAATGTATTGCATTATGATTTGTGTTATATTACCCTGGAATTAGTTTTAAAACACAAATTACCACAGCTGTGAGGGAGTTTCAGAGAGTGATAGTAAATTTGGCATCTTCTCCCATTTTACTGTCTTAATCCACTGCTCTCTATTTTTTTCCTCTTCTGGAAAGTCATTCAGATGTAATAATTTTCTTTTGGTCTTGGAGCAAATGGGTAAGTGAAAATAATATTTGCTGTGATCTCCCATTAACTCCCATTCACCACTGTCAAAGTTTACCCTGCAAATGTTTATTTCTACGTTTCAAAACACAGAGTGTGAAAAATGTCTATTAGGAATATCTATACACCTAATTATTCATGCGATTATCTAATCAGCCAATCGTGTGGCAGCAGTGCATAGCATAAAATCATGCAGTTATGGGTCAAGAGCTTCAGTTAATGTTCACATCAACCATCATAATGGAGAAAAAAATAATATCACAGTGATTTCAGACCAAGGCAAGATTGTTGGTGCCAGACGGGCTGGAGTATTTCTGTAACTGCTGATCTCCTGGAATTTGCACACACAACAGTCTCTATAGTTTACTTAGAATGGTGCCAAAAAAAACTAACATCTAGTGTTTGGCTGATCTGCAGACGGAATCATGTCAACGATGGCGCCGCAGATGGCGCCGCAGATGGCCGCCTCGGTGTGGAGCTCTCCAATTCTTTTGCTGTTTTTGTTTGTTTGACCGGTGTTTAGTCATCTTTTTCCAGTCAGTTATACCAGGGACGAACTGCTGAACATTCTGCAGCACATACCAGATAATCTTTTCCCGGTTTTTGACAATTCTGATGTTTTGCTGGACATTTTAATCGGAGGCACAGCTGTGTTGTTTAAACGTGCTACGAGATGCAGGTGAGGTAAACAAGCCAGCGCGCTGGTTAAACTCCATCAGCACGGCGTTCGAACAGCACTGCCGAGCATTCATCTAGCGAATCTCCGCTCTCTTCCCAACAAAACTGACGAACTACATCTCCACACACGAACTAATAAGGACTTCTCAAACTCTGCTTCACTGTGCTTCAAAACCTGGCTGAGTGAAGCCATTCCGGACAGCGCATTACATCTGCCGGGCTTCCAGCTGTTCAGAGCGGATCGCATCGTGGAGTTAACGGGGAAAACGAGAGGCGGTGGAACATGCCTTTACATCAACGAAAGTTGGTGTACAGATGTAACAACATTAAAGAGGATGTGCTGTCCTAATCAGATCAAATCACAGACACAGAACAACAATACCCGGACTCAGTTATTATTATTCTTGGGTACTTTAACAAAGCAAATCTCACACGTGAACTGCCCAAATACAGACACCACATTACATGCCCCACCAGAGACAGGAATATACTGGATCACTGCTACACAACAATAATAGGATGCATATCGCTCTGTCCCAAGTGCAGCTTGGGAACCCTCTGATCACTGTCTGGTTCATCTTCTTCCGACCTACAGGCAGAAATTAAAATCAACAAAGCCAGTTGTATGGACTGTAAAGCTATGGACTAATGAAGCAGAGCAGGAACTACAAGCCTGCTTTGACCACTGATTGGAGTGTTTTTGAAGCTGCAGCTACAGACCTGGACGAGCTCACAGATACTGTTATATCAACATCTGTCAGTGGATCACCAGCTTTCTGACGGACAGGCAGTAGCTTGTGAAGCAGGGAATATTCACTTCCACCACCTGTACCATCAGCACTGGTGCCCCCAGGGATGTGTGCTCTCCCCACTACTCTTCTCCCTCTACAACAATGACTGCACTACCAAGGAAACCTCTGTCAAGCTCCTGAAGTTTGCAGACGACACCACTGTCATCGGACTCATCCGAGATGACGATGAGTCTGCATATATAAAAGAGGTTGAACGGCTGGCTGTCTGGTGCAGTCAAAACAACCTGGAGCTGAACACGCTCAAAATGGTGGAGATGATTGTGGACTTTAGGAGGAACACCCCAACATTGTCCCCCCTCACCATTCTAAACAGCACTGTGGCAGCAGTGGAGTCATTCAGGTTCCTGGGCACTACCATCTTACAGGACCTGAAGTGGGAGACACACATTGACTCCATTGTGAAAAAGGCCCAGCAGAGGTTGTACTTCCTTCGCCAGCTGAGGAAGTTCAACCTGCCACAGGCGCTGCTGATACAGTTCTACACAGCAGTCATTGAGTCTGTCCTCTGCACTTCAATAACTGTCTGGTTTGGTGCAGCTACGAAATCAGACATCAGAAGACTACAGAGGATGATTCGGACTGCTGAGAGGATTATTGGTTGCCCCCCCTGAAACGACTTGTTGATGAGAGAGGTCAACGGAGAATGGCCAGACTGGTTTGAGCTGACAGAAAGGTTACGGTAACTCAGATAACCACTCTGTACAATTGTAGTGAGCAGAATAGCAACTAAGAATGCAAAACATGTCAAACATTGAGGCGGATGGCACACAACAGCAGAAGACCATGTCGGGCACTTTATTAGGATCATAGTGTTCCTAATAAAGTGCAAAGTTTAGTGTATATTGTAAGACTAATGCTGTATACACTACTGGTCAAAAGTTTTGAAACAAGACTGAAATGTTTCTCACGATTTTACAAATCTTTTGATTTGATGGCATATTCTTAACTGTTTGAAATTAGTTTTGTAGACAAAAATATAATTGTGCCAAAATATTAACAATTTATTTAATTATAAAATTAAAATTGAATTAAATAAAAGTTTTTGAAATTGATGACCTGGACCAAATAATAAAGAAATGCAGCCAACAAGTGCCCAACATAGATGGGAACTCCTTCAATACTGCTTAAAAAGCATCCCAGGGTGATACCTCAAGAAGTTGGTTGAGAAAATGTCTACAAAGTACATGTCTGCAAATCCTAGGCAACTTTTATTTTAGTCACAACATAATTCCCATAGTTCCATTTATGTTATTCGATAGTTTTGATGACTTTACTATTATTCTAAAATGTGAAGAAAAAAATATATAATAAAGAATGAGTACGCGTTTCAAAACTTTTGACTGGTAGTGTAACTCCTGAAAAAAAAAAAAAAAAAGAACAATAACCTTGTTGCAGCTAATCAAATCAGTAACTAAATTACATTTATGCATTTAGGCAGATGCTTTTATCCAAAGCGACTTACAGTGCACTTATTACAGGGACAATCCCCCTGGAGCAACCTGGAGTTAAGTGCCTTGCTCAAGGACACAATGGTGGTGGCTGTGGGGTTCGAACCAACGACCTTCTGATTACCAGTTTACCAGTTATGTGGTTTAGACCACTACACCACCACCACCACTCCACAAATTATTGGCACCCTTGCATTTTTTTTTTTTTTTTTTTTAAATAATGCAACAATTCTTCCAAGAAATTAAAAGTATGAAAGCTGCTTCTGTCACAGTTATAGATATGATAGTCTGACTAAACAACAGCAGTGAATTAAGTAGTCAGTTCAAGTTTACTTAAGAGTGCACATAGCCTCAATCTGTTCCTCTGTTATCTTTCCCAAATGTATATTCATGACACACTTTCATGAATCTCACAGGAGAGAAACAGTGTGAATGTGATTTATATAGTGTAATAAAAACAAAGACTTTATTCAACAGAGAAGTAATCAATATTCAGTGATGTGCATAGCAGCAGGTGCTTGAGATTAAAAAAGGGCCATCAGGAGGAACAACAAAGATGAAGCATGAACAAAGTTATTAATGGCATTATTTGTGATATAAAAGAATAATAACTATTCATAACACTAAATGAAGAGTATGTAGATTTGAGATTCATCCACCATTCACTTTCATTATATGGAAAACAAAAAGTGACAAAGAATAGCATTCTACGTGTTTTCACAAAAGAAAGAACGTCAAACAGGTTTGGAACAACATCAGGGCGAATAAATGGTGATAATTTGTTCATTTTTGAGTGACCTATTCATTTAATGGTGAAAATGAACTACAGTAATTCTTTAAATATGAAATTATAAAAATAAAATTACAAATGTAAAATTACAAACAACAATATGAAATAGAAAATTATAAAATATATACTATTTCAAGACAATGACAAAGTTTAAGGCTGCACTGATGCTGAGCATAAGAGCTGCCTTTGGTACTAGGGGTCATAGCTGGTATATTTTAAGCTCCTGAGACCCTGTGTCCACATGCACGGACATTATGTTTTCGCTTCACTATAGGCGATGCATAATTTAATTTAAACTGACTGATCTCAGTTAAGGAGATGCTAGGCTGTTATTAAAGGTTTAAACTTTCGATGCATGGTTCATGAGATAAATCAACATGGCACTGATCTCAGCTGAGTTTGTCTTTGGGGGAAAACCCCGGCAAAACTTAATCTGCTACGAAACCTAATTACGTTTTTTGAGTCAAAGGAGTAGAGTCTCTAGTTTAATCCGATATGCCATTTTAAAAATGTAATTGATTTATTGCAAAACGCCATGCTGTTAAACACAATGAGCACATATGTGGACTATAGGCTCATTTTCCTTAAAATATCCTATCTTCACTATGCATTATCACATAGCAAATCAATGGAAGCATCCAAAAATTGGAAAATGTTGCTTTCAGAGGCTGTATAGAGTTAGGGTGAAACAAGATGCATTTCAAACTGTTCTTAGACCAGTGCAGACAGACAGCACACTGGAGGTTAAGTAATTCCCTTAAAAGGAAGCAAGATACAAAGTTGGTGGCAGTGATTGGATGTTGCTGCCCATTACTTAAAATTAGAATTATATATACTAATTTCTGGTGTAACGTCTGTAACGTCTCAAAAACCTGACTAACCAATACTCCTGGAAACATAAACAATTTGATTTAAAAAAATCTGACTCTATATCTTGGTATTATTTAAAATATCAAAATTAAGTGAAATGGTCCATATAAGTGGAAATAATAATTATTTTTTTTTGCATGTTTCTTAGAGACTACTAGTTACAAATAAAAAAATGGAATGGAAAATGCACACAGCAGTCACGCTCGGGTCTCAGGAGGTTAATATGGCTTCTATGTAGAGGTCGACCGATTAATCTGCATTTTTTACATAATCGGCATCGGCCAATATCCACGCATATCAAGCCGATTATTAGGCAGGCGCATCTGTGGGCAGCCTAGTGTTGTTGGGGAACACGTGTTCAACGCACACTGCCCCTAGAGTCATTTTCCAGCAGAGTGAGCAGACCTCATCCAGTGCCTAAGGAAGGAGCTAAGTTCCTTGGAGAAAACAGTAAGGGTTAAATTTGTATAACTTCTTTAGATTTAATTAAAAACTTTTGATATGTTACTGCCAACTTCAAGAAAAAACGTGACAAACGCGATAGTTGACATGACGTTCGGCTACTTTGGATATTGATAGCGTAGTTGAAGTTGCATTATCACAGCAGAAGGGTTGCTATCATGTCACAATAAGTAAGCAAGAATTTTGCAATTACAGACAGTGAATCTGAGACTTTTATTTGTTCTGTTTGTGTGTCTTATATTTGAGAGGGTTGTCACTCAATGCAGATAAAGAAGTAATAAAAATATAACAACGCACTTATAGGCTATTGAAGGACTGGCTTTGGTAAGCTCGGACGTTATCGGTTCTGCTGTCGGTACTGGAGAAATTAAGAAAATACATTCTTTATTGCTATAAAGAGAAAGTTATTTTATCTCGCCAGCCATTTCTATGTATAATAATATGAAACCATTTGTCTGTGATGCAATTTAGCTATTCGCAGTCAGAGAGAGAGAGAGAGAGAGATCTCTCTCACGCGGTGCCACAGCGAGCACAAAAACGAGCCCAACACGAGCCCAGCTTAATGAGTGACAGAACTAAACATTCAAACATAGCCTGGTTTAGATCTGTGATTATTAGTCTGATTTTATTTTAGATTTCAGCCTTCCAAAGATTATAAAAAGAATATTTATACATAAGCCGCATTCTGTCTAGCACAACTTCCTTCCCTTCACAGCGGTGCACTGACATTTCTCCCTAAAACTCAAACTTAACGTCAGAATCAGCACAATCTGTGATTGTTGTAAAATGCTACTGTTGCTAAATTGCGGGACGCGTTTAATAATAAAAAGAGCGCAAGAGATACTGTTCCCAAAGGTGGCGCTCGAAACACACCATAAAGAGACAAGCAAAGCATAGGCTACTTTGGGTTTCATGCATCTAAACGATCAACTATACACAAAAATATGTCAAAACGAAAGGCTTGGAGATTCACTTAAACACAGTTTATGTCTTAAATGGACGTAGTTATGGAAATAGTTGGGAGAAAATATGCTGCATCAGGAGTCTATTAGATCTGAACTCGGTCTTAAAGGGGAAGCAGTCTAATCAACATGTTGACGATTGAGCCATTACTGCGAATCAAACAACAAAAGGCAAAGAGAAAATCACTTACAGCTCTTGAATGAATAACTTCTGCATTAATCTATCTATGATAAACTATGCAGTGTTATTTTACAATTGATTACTTTATTAGATTTCTTATTAGACCACACCTGAACAGTAATGTTAGTATGTAGACCTTCCTGAAATTAAATCACTGTGCCTATATAACATTTATATTTGTGTAATATATATATATATATATATATATATATATATATATATATATATATATATATATATATATATAAACAAAAAGAACCGTTAAGAATACCGTTAAAGTACCGGATCGATAAGCAGTATCGGTAATAGTAATACCATTAAAACCTTAACGATACCCATCCGAAGCCTGTGCTTCTCTTGGATGCTCTGAATATTGGATTACGTGTCTGGATTGCCCCTTAATTAAAGCTGCATTTGGATCTCAACCTTCGGTGTCTCGGAGCAGTTCAGTAACACCTGCTTTGTTTATTTAATATATTTGTTATACATTATTTATACAATATGTTTTTACATTATACATTTTTAATTTAAGTGTACAAGTGCAGATTGGTCAAGTGTTCAATAAATGTATTTGTTGAGAAATTTTGTCTATCTTAAGTAATTATTTGTGTTATCTTTCAAATAAAAGGTTCAAATAAGAGGTTAAAAACAAGCACATATTGGCCAAATATCGGCCAAAATAAATCGGCAGCATTAATCGGCCATCGGCCGACCCGGATTTCAAAAGATCGGCATCGGCATCGGCCTGAAAAAAACAATATCGGTCGACCTCTACTTCTATGTATTTTATATAAATACAGCATTATGTATTTTGAGGCGGCAGAGAGCCTGCTCACAGCAGCCTTAACTTGCAGGTATAAAGTCACCATTAGAGATAGAATCACAAAGCTTCTGCCTTGCCTCATTAACACAGGGTTATGCACAAGGATAAAGTACCTCTCCTTCTTACTGCCCAGTTTGTTGGCTGTGTATTGGTCCCCATAACCTATGAGGTTCAGCTGACGAGAGAAGATGTTTACTCGACTGCCAACAAATAGATCCTCTGGATGGAGGTCATCATACTTGGTCCGCCTTAGAAAGGTGCGCTGGTTCTTCACATCAAACTATATCAATGAGAAAAAAGATGCTTGTGAAGGGGACGAAGCTCAAACATAGCTGGATGTTAAGAGTCAGAAATCTGATCAGAACGCACCATCTCCACTGAGCCATCTTTAGAGTAGTAGAGCAGCTGGTATCGTCGCAGGAGAGCAGCACTGGGGTCGTACCACTCAGCCAGAAAGGCAAAGCGTTCCTCCTGTGTATAACACAACAGACACAACAAAACATACAGTGAAGACAGGCCCAGCAGTGGAATGTCACTGAGATGACCCTCATTCTTGGACAAGGAGCCACAACAGCCGTGCTCTGACCCTCAACACAGACAGGCAGCTGGGCCTTGTTAACATGCCGAGTCAGAAGTTCAGGCCATCAGCCTTTGATCCCCTGGGGAGCCTCACCGTGCATAGGGAGCTATTATTCAACTGCTGGAACTACTGCTCATGAACTCACACACAAACATTTGGTATGCACAAATATAGACATTCTGGTTGAAGCGATCACAAGATAATTATTTCATTCCATGGCTGATATCCGATTTGATGGCTAAGATTATAAATCTATACAATTATTTCTGTTTAAATAATAAAACAAAAATAAAATAAATGTATTACTGAAGAAAAAATTGTTTAAACGAATACTCCGGGTACAATACAAGTTAGCTAAAATCAACAGCATTTGTGGTATAATGTTTACTACCACAAAAATATATTTCAACTCGTCCCTCCTTTTTCTTAAAAAAAAAAAAGCAAAAATCTGGGTGACAGTGAGGGGCTTACAATGGAAGTGAATGCTCCCAATCTGTAAACATTAAAATGCTCACGGTTACAAAATTATAGCAACAAGATGTAATCAATATGCGTGTTAACATGATTTTAGTGCATTTAAATAACTTTTCTGTGTAAAGTTATAGCCAATTTTACAACTTTGTTGCCATGATGACATAACGTCGTAACCCTAAAGCGATGATTTAAACAACTAAAATAAACACACAATTTTTAACAAAAGAATTAACATTTGTGCTTTAAAAAATTATAAGATAAACATTTCTGCATTTAAACCCTCTAAAAATTGGCCCCATTCACTTGCATTGGAAATGCCTCACTGTAACCCAGATCTTTGCTTTTTTTTTTAAAGGAAGGACGAAATATATTTTTGTGTTAAATTGTGTTAAAGGTCAATGCCAATCCCAATTTTTTTAGATCATGGTGGCTGATAATACTGTATCATATATATATTGTTTACATAAACATAGCACAAGTACAACTTCATGTTGATTTTACCGGTATCACTTAATATGGTCTTAAAAAAATATACTGAATGATTTGTAACCCTTATCACGAAGTCCTCTAAAGCGAGACACCCAGTATAAGAAATAATATTTTCACTTGCAAAAAACAGTCCTCAAAAGAACAGTATACTAAAACAGACTTTATATAAATCACTGCCAGAATTACTCTTGTTCCACTGTGAAGTGGTTGATTTCCAATTGACAATAACTCAGAGGTGCCCTTGAACAAAAACATGGAGAGTATCCTTGTGTGATTTCTGTTTCCTGCAGATCACCTCCTTGTGGGTAAAATCCAGCATATAACAGACACAAATGGGTCAGGGGTAGGTTCCTAAAAGCATGAGCAGAATACTGATGAGAAACTATCTGCTAGTCCTAATTATTATGTAATCCATAATATCTATTAATATTAATATATTGATAATTACTGAGAAAACTGACAGAAAACCATTTACTCACCCTTCTGTTGTTACAAACATATATGACTTCAATTCTTTTGTGGAACACAAACGAGTAGGGCTGGGCTATATGACAATAACAACGTGACGATGATATAAAGTGTCAATTGAGCAAGATTATGCTATTTCCTGTATTGCAATACGTAAATGTCCATGTGCGGGGAGTGTCCATATCTATAGGTGAGCAGGACTTCATATGAGGCTAAATGTAAGTAAATGCGGTTTTCAATCACAAACACACATTGAATGTAGCCTGAGAGAATTAAGGAAATATGGACAGGGTTTTTCTGGCATTGAAAATTTCAGCATATTCAATGACATTCATCCTGCGTTCGGTGCTTTATAAGTGCTATAATACTTTTCATCTTCACACACGCATCTGTGTTTCATGTGAGGGTTTCAACTCTGGATGAAGTCCAGTAGGCATCCAGGCATTGCTCCAAAAAGGGCTGTTTGCTCCAAATCGCCATTGAAGATATAGGTAGCCCCTAACCTAACCCTTTCCCTAACCTTAACTGTGAGTGGAAGTGACGCCCCCTTTTGGAGTTAGTGCAACCACCTTTTTGGAGTAACCCCACCCTCTTTTGGAGATTCCACCCCCATTTGGAGGTCTCCAACCTGCAGATAGACCTACTTGGGATATTTGAGCAACTGAGACAGGAGAGGGCAAAATGGGATCCCTCGCAATACTCAAGCCAGCTTCAATCCAACATATAATAGAACAAAAAACTTACATGACCCATTTGAATTAGGCCTATACTGATTTATTTACCTTAAAGCACTATAGAGGAAGTCAAACATCTCAAATGGCTAGATAGACTGAAATTCAAACCACCACTGTCGAGAAAATTAAATACGCTGACTACCACACCTGGAGTCGCAAGTTCGAATCCAGTGCATGCTGAGTGACTCCAGTCAGAATTCCTAAGCAACCAATTGGCCCAGTTGCTAGGGTAGGTTGGGTCACATTGGGTTAACCTCCTCATGGACGCTATAATGTGATTCTCGCTCTTGGTGGGGCATGTGGCGAGTTGTGCATGGATGCCATAGAGAATAGGTCTCCGTAGTAACGCGCTCAAAAAGCCACGTGATAAGATGCACAGATTGACTGTCTCAGACAGTCAACAATAAGTTGAGTGTTTGTTTGTTTGTTGTTTGTTAGCCTCAGTCACCTTTCACTTTTATTGCATTTTTTTCATGCAGTTAAAGTAAAAGGTAACTGAGGCTGTCAATCTCCAACATTCTGCCTAACTTCTATTGTGTTAGCAGAATTCTCAGCTCTTCAAAAACAAACTCCAAGAAAATCCTTTTAACAATTGAGTGGTCTATCATGAATCTACCAGTAATGGGACCTCTTCCCCAAGCAAGGCCTATTTTTAACCCTCAGTCAGCTGTGGAAGAGATAATATAGACAATGAACAGCACTCTTTGTACAAATAAGCTGAGGCACGTGTATGCACAGTAAGAAACCCTTTCTTTCTACATAACCAGCATCCTTAATTTTTTGTGGACACCACTTTCACACCGGGTCTATGAATTAATTTCCAAAGATGTATCAGAATTGACACTGTGCATGACACATTTTGTGGAGACACTATTTAGAGAAATATTACGATTTCTACAGTGAAGTACTAAAGAGATCCAGGTGCTATTATCCAAAGTTCACATCAATAATTATAAGCACCTCTTCTTTGAAGTCTTAAAACAGTCAACAATGGGGAAAAAATAAATGTGAGGACTTTGTGCCAAAATGTCTTTTTTTTCCTCCCCACAGCACAACTATGAAACAATTTACAGTGCATTTTCCAACCAATGCTAGTGTGTTATAATGCCTATATTTCCATGATTAAGACTAATAGCAGGTGTGCAAAATGAGAGCTATTATATGTCCACACATACTGCCTGGGACAAAGTTACCTGAGGACAGCTGTATATTTAAGAAGAAATGAGTAACCATAGGAACTGAAGTCTTTTTCTCAAATATTAGCACCATAGCGGGTCTAATATGCCATCTGTTGTTCTTTAGCAATAGTGTCATAAAACCCTGAAGTTCTTCTGCTACATTTTTACAGGTGGAATTAAAACACTTTGAGGGTAAACAGGGGCTCCAAATGAACATTCCAGCACAATAAAATCACAGACTGCTGGCATATGATCCTGGCCAGATCGAACTGGAAATAGCTGGGCTTATCTGCCACCACTAACACTGAGGAAAAAAGGGCTTTCCTACCAAAAGCCCTTCTTGGAAGCAAGGACTTTCTCAGACACCTGCTGTTGGCCTATGCTATTACTGCAAACATTTCATGCTGTCTGTAAGAAATGGATCAATGTACACAACTTATGGAGACAGAATGTGAATTGGAAAGTAAAACAGTGTAGGAGTACAACAGAGCATGAAGATGATGTCTAATTCTTGTACAATTATACAGTATATGCACTTTTCATATTGACATGAAATATTTGTCTTTTTAAAAATCATTCCTGTCAAAAAAATATAAAAGGTGATTAAAATGGTAAAAACATATATATATACTTACATACATTTTAACCTAAAATTTTGTTCATTCAAAAAAGCTCATGGAAATTGTTACTGCAAAAAGTATTATGTTACACACAGAATAACAAGGTTTAGATTATTGTGCAAATAACACAAAAAAAAGTGTAATAGCATTCAAATTCTTGATTACATTTAAATGAATTTATTTGGCATCCTATGTCTTCATTATAATCACAATCCTAGAAAGAATTAAGTTGTAAAGTCTGAGGCCAGACAGTCAATCAGTTTTCATATAAAGTTGAGAAACTCTTAATCAGCTTGCTGAAATTAGCCAAATCTACTTTCAGACTGTGAAAGAGAGGCAAATTATTTGGAAACTTCAAGTTGCTCTCTCAAGGAACTTTCTTTATGTAAAAGAAAAACCACTTGACTTGACTAAATCCTGACATCTAGTGGCAGATCACACCAGTACATGTCACGACAACGGTGGAAATGCAACAAATTATAAAAAAAACATTATATTTTAATGGGGGGTGGGGTGTTAGTTCTTTTAATTATTATTATTCGATGTATTCTTGGTCATTTACGTTGTAGTTAACAACATTCGCGTAGTACTGCATTCCATTCAATCTATTGTAGACATGAGGATAGACATTTGTCGCCAAAACGCATTAGTGTGACCAGATGACCGTCATAAAATATACTATTAACAGCTAAAAATGTTAAAACAATAGTTAAATGTAGTGTGAAAAGCATACTTCTTCGTTTACGGAGGATTTATATAGCCAATGTGCTTGTTGTCACTTTCACTCGCTATCTAACTCCATAATAGAAAATGTTTCTATTTACACGAGGCTGCGATATTTCATATTTTGGTGCATGTAGCACATTTGATATCACTGGTTTATGTGACTAATGTTTCTATTAGTGTTTAAACTTTGCGCAGGCACACAGTTAACGACTTCCTCCGAACAAAACGCATATTCATGATTACAGAGTTCAATACTTGATTATCCATATCTAAAGACAGGAAAACATAATCTACCACTTACCATGTCTGAATTGATTTATAATGAAATACAATGTTTGTTGCCGGTTGTTTAACAGACGGTTGATTGTCTTCCTTTAGCCTCGATGTTAAATCCCATCACCATAGCAACAACATCGGCCGTGTTACCGTAAAACTAAGAAATACAAAATATCTCCTTTAAATTTATATCTACAGAATGCAGTGTTTCGACATTCAGCTCATTTCGATTTAAAAATTTTGGGGAATTTACGAACGTTGATTTTCATCGTAACCCGGAAGTGAAAGTTACTGATCTTTACCGCCGACTGACACATGGGTTTTTGTTTTGGTGTGGAATTTGACTGCAGTTTTCAGAACAGTGGTAGTTGGGCCTTTGAGATAATCGCTAAGCTTTTGGTTACAATTTAACAACTTTTGAAAATTAGATGTTTAAAATTTAGCAAATCAGTGGCAATATAAGACAAAGGTCTTTTTAAATATTTCGAAAGTGAGTTTATGTTTATTTGAGGTTTGTCAGCTATCTTGACCCTTGGAAGTATTTATGTTATATTGGCATGCACCATATTCGTTTAAAATGAATCGCAGCCCGTTCATTTTAGATGGTGGTCTAGCAACAGAACTGGAAGCAAGTGGATTTCAAATACAGGTTGGTAAAATGAAACTTTTGATTGGTTTTGTTTTTTATACAAGAATCACTAATTTTATCATGCATATATTATGTTTGTAGGGAGATCCACTGTGGAGTGCAAGACTCCTTCATACAAACCCAAAGGCCATTAAGGATGCACATTCCAGGTAATGCATGTCTTTAGCAGTTAGACATACAATAGGGCTACCTCATCTAAAACTATAAACTATTGAAAAAGATATTGTATAGTTTTATAACTAGATTTAGCAATAAAAACTATTAATATGCCTCATCCAAGTCTATTTCTTGTACAATTATACAGTATATGCAATTTTCATATTGACTTGAAATATTTGTAATTGTAAAAATCATTAGTCAGCCAAAATTTAAATGGTAAAAACTTAGATGTACTTATACCTATATTTTAACTAAAATTCTTCTGTTGATCAAAACAAATGTTGCTACTTACTGCAGTGCCTCTGTCAGAAACTAGGGCTGGGTATCGATATATATATTCACAAGCTCTCAATTCGATGAAATTTCGATACAATATCGATTCATATGGGTATATTTCAGTTCTAATCTCCCTTTATCTCACAGCTAATGCTGTTAATCATACAGGGGACCTCCTAACTATGTATGTTATGAAAATGTTAATTTTACAAGTTACATTTTATACATTTTTCATAATTTGTCACATTTGGGCTTTTATTTTTATTATTTTGTTATTTTGTGTTACATGTTTATTGTTTAATTGCATAATTTGTACTATTTACAAGTATTGACATTTTTTTAGTTGAACACCTGTTGAAATCTGTACGGTCTCTTTAACAAAAGCAGCATTTCTGTTAAGAGCATCTGTGGATGAGCGCATGTTAACAAGAGAGAACTTGAAAGGCTTTATCTCATCTGTGCCATGGATGATTCGATTTAAATGTTTATTTATTTTTAATCAACAACTGACTGTAGAGAACAGAAAGAAACATTGTTCAGTGAGAAATGTACCACATAGATCTCGTCTTTGGACACACATTACACAGAAAAACATTTACTCTCAGCACACAGTGAAAGTATCTCATTACTGATGAGTGAAATCTAAATATTATTGTTAAATAATATTTCTAAATCTAAAATATTTGGTTGCTAATGCGAGTGATTTCCTATGTGTTGCACATAGACTGAATGATCGATCTTGGGATTTAAGAATCAATATCGAGATTGTTCAAATGAAGATCGCTATGCATCGGAAAATCTATATTTTTCCCACCCCTATCAGAAAAAATATTAGATTAGATTATTGATTTCAGATTTTTTTTTTTTATTCTAATAGTACAATTATATTCTTTCAATAGATTTCTTCAAAGTGGTTCTGATGTTATAACAACAGCCACATATCAGGCCAGCATTGAGGGATTTGTGAAACATCTTGGTCTCCGGCCTGAGGAGGCACAGCAGCTGATCATGTCAGGGGTTCAACTGGCAAAAGAGACAGTGCAGGAGTTCAAGTCTCACACATCCGTATCAGGTGTGTGTATGTCTAAGTTGTACTGAACCATAAGTTTTATCTAGTTCCTTGAGGCAATTTACAAAGTGCTATAACTCATTAATTTAGGTTACTTGCATATTCATACATGGAGATTAAAATGTCATTAAGGATCCAAACACAAGACATATTTATCTAAAATGAATACTTCCCCTAGAAGACAGAAGAGAGCCTTTGGTTGCAGGTTCAGTGGGTCCATATGGGGCATTCCTACATGATGGGTCTGAGTATACAGGGGCCTATGAGGACAGGATGACAATGGAGGTAAAGCAGGATGACTTTATCTGTCTACACTGGAAGCCAATACTTTGATGTTTTCAAGTGCATGTTTTCCATCCTTTGTCTTAGGAGTTGAAAGACTGGCATCGTCCACAGATCCAGTGCTTAGTAAAGGCTGGAGCTGATCTTGTTGCCATGGAGACCATTCCAGGTCTCAAAGAGGCTGAGGCTTTGGTGGAAGTACTCAAAGAATTTCCTGAAACTAAAGCCTTGCTTTCCTTTTCCTGTAAGGTGACTGATAAAAATGGATCCCCCATTATATTTTTTGATTGCAAAGACACATTTAATGCAAATAGCACACACTTGCAACAGTGTCTCAAACTAATTAAAGTGTGCTAGACTTGGTATTAATGCTAGATCTGTTTCAGGATAGTCATAATATTTCAAGTGGGAGAAGATTTTCTGAAGCAGTTCAGGTGGCTTGTAAGTCCACACAGCTGGTTGCTGTAGGGGTGAACTGTTGTCCTCCTCATCTGGTCACACCTCTTCTAGAATCAGCTAAATCACACAAGAAAGCAGATTTGAGCTGGGTAGTCTACCCTAATAGTGGAGAGGGCTGGGATCTCCAGACAGGGTGAGGTTAATCAGTGGCTCATGACTCAGAATTGCCATATATTACTTCTGAATTAGTTTATAATTGACACCATATTGTTTTTGTTCTGTTGTTCACATGGTTGTTCCAAAACTATTGCAGATGGAAAATGGAGAAAAGGACATCATTTGCCAAATTAAGCATTGACTGGAAAGAACAAGGGGCTTTGTGGATTGGTAAGTATTTTTTAAACTGTAAATAAGATCTAATGCAAGCACAAGCAATGACTCGTTGTTCTTTCCTGTAGTACTGACTCACCGGATACTTTCTCTCAACAGGTGGCTGCTGCCGTGTTAGTCCTGCTGATATAACTGAGCTGAAACAACTATTATATGTGAAACCATGATTCATGAAACGGCATGACTTTATTCACATCTAGTTGTTTCTGAAATAATGCACTGATGTGTAAGAAGGTGTATAAATGTTTTATTCATAAATAAAAATCCAAACACAGTACTCACAAGTATGGGATTTGTAATTAGACATGGAACATCATACATTGGATGTTGCTGTGTTAAAGGTAGAACACAAATTGTAATGCACATAACATGGAAGCAGTCATGCAGTCTTAGCTACAGCATTTCATTAAAAACGTAATATTTACAATAAGAAAGCATTGTGAATATGATCCAGCAGTCTGAAATGAAATGTTTAAATGCTCACCTAATATCCTCTGCTCTGATAACTTTGACTTAGTTCTGTTTCATAACTTCATGACTTTGTACTAATTTGTAACTTGTAACTAAGCCATTTTTATTCATACAATAATATAAGCTATATTGATAAATAACAGTCTTCTATGTAGTGTTACAAGTGTTTTGTATGCACTTTATGTAAATCATCCACTCGTTGAACAGGCCATGTGTTCCAATTATCTAGTAAGTTCACCAAGAAGCATATTATGACTGAAATGTATTGAAATATTCACTTTATGATCTTGGTGCTGTAAGTGATTTTAGCCATTCTAGAATTTCCGCTAGCTAAACCGCTGGATTAGCCATGCCCCCTCTTTCCAAAACCCAGCACTTCAAAGATAACAAATTAATTTTATTGAGACTGACATTGAGCAGAAACAGTTCTCAAAAACAACAGCAGCAAATTGGTGCCAACTGACAGCTGTTATAAACAGCATGACATATAAATGGCATTAAGCCTCAATTCGCTGCAACTACAATACTTTGAGAACATGCAAAATGGTCAGACAGGCAGAAAGTGTCAGAGCCAGTTGACACATTTTTTTTGCCGTTTATAGAGTCTAGAGCAGTCACAAAGACTGGTCACAAACACATTTTGGAAAAATAAAATGAATAATAAAAAAAATAAAAATGGCATACCTTTCCATGAAAAAAAAATAGATTACAGCACCTTTATTGGGCACTTTTCACAAATTGTGATGAAGCATTTCTGCTTTAATTAGCAGAGCAAATCTAGTATACTTTTTATATTTTTAAGTTTTTAAATATTTAATGTCATTTTATAACATTATTCTTTGTATTATATTACCCTGGCATTAATAAAAAAAAATACTCAGCACTGCTGTGATGGGGTTTCAAATAGAGCAGCTAAGGCGGTAATAGTAAATTTGGCTTCTTTGTCTCATCTGACAGCCATAATCCATCTCTCTATATTTTTCTCCCTCTTTTGAAAAACTGTAGAAATGTTATAGTAGAGAAAATTGGGATCCAAAATAACCTATACTATTGTTTCCCCTGTGCTGTACCTCTATAAAAGTTTACTCTACTAGTTTATTTCTGCATTCCAAGCCTGGAAATGTGACAAGGGTCCATTGCACAATTTACTTGTTGATACTTTTATCCACAATATGTTTTCCAAAGCAGCATTTTGACCAATCGAAAGTGTCTTAATCTCTTCTTGAAGAGTCATTGGGTAGTATTTTTGGATTGAATAGAATAAAATCAACCTTTATCGCCATAAGACTTAGGCAGACAGAATTTGTTTCCAAGACATTTTCTTGATGCTGACCTAGAATGTCACCTTTAACAACCTGGTGTTAAGTACCTTGCTCATGTGCACAATGGCGTATGGAAATCAAGCCAGTAGTCAACCACTACACCACATATTTTGCCTGTAGTGTAATCTAATGTAACATATCTAATTATGCTTACATATGTTTATTAAAAATGACAGAAAACCCAATTAGCTCTTCATCAGGAGGGTTGGACATCTTCATCTAAGTCACTGTCTGGAGAGCCTCTGTGCCTGTACTCAGATGTGTTGGACAAACGCTTCCAGGCATTTTCTGACTTCTGGATCCCAGTACTGATGGAACGGCCCAGGCGTTTCACTGCTCTCTCTTCAGAACTGTCCTCTGATTCTGCTTGACCTCTGTGTTCTGAAGACTGATGGTGGAGATCATGCCTCAGGTTTTCCAGATTCAGTGCCCATGGTCCCAACTTTTGCCAGTTCACTCTCTGGAAGGCCATGATGCAATGCAGATTCCCCCCTACCTATAAACATATAAGGAATTAAAAAGGGCATATATTAGAGCAAATTGGAATCCAAAATAATATATGCTATTGTTTCCCATGTGCTGTACCTCTATAAAAGTTGACCCTACCACAGTTTATTTCTGCATTCCAAGCCTGGAAATGTGACATGGGCCATTGCACAATTTACTTGTTGATACTTTATCCACAATATGTTTTCCAAAGCAGCATTATATATATCTATATCTATATATATATATAGATATAGATATATAGATATATATATGTGTATATATTAGACAAAAAACATAAATCTATGTAATATTTATTATTAATCCCCTTTTCTCCCAATTTGGAATGCCCAGTTCCCACTACTTAGTAGGTCCTCGTGGTGGTGCGGTTACTCATCTCAATCCATGTGGTGGAGAACAAGTCTCCGTTTCTTAGACTGTCAATCCATGCATCTTATCACGTGGCTTGTTGTGCTTGACACTGTGGAGACTCCACATGTGGAGGCTCATTCTACTCTCCGCAATCCATGCACAAATTACCATTCGCCTCATTGAAAGTGAGAACCACTAATTGTGACCACGAGGAGGTTACCCCATGTGACTCTAATCTCCCTAGCAACCGGGCCAATTTGGTTGCTTAGGAGACCTGGCTGGAGTCACTCATCACACCCTGGATTCGAACTTAAGACTCCAGGGGTGGTAGTCAGCGTCAATACTCGCTGAGCTACCAAGGCCCCAATATGTAATATTGAAATTTTTGTAGAAGTACCGTCACCATAGTGAGTGCCTAATTCTCTTACCTTCTTGGTTTTACGATACTGAATGCCTCTCTCTATATGGCGAATGTCAAAATATTCTGGGTTCTGAGTGTTCAGATCTGTCACAATGTCAGCCCACCTAATTAAATTGGAACCTAATCAGAATGTGAAAGACACATTTATAAATACACGAAGAACTTAAATTGAATAAAATTAACCATACTTTTTACAGTGGATTGCAGGGTGTTTTCTGCTTGATTCGCCAATGAGAATCCAGTGCTCCATCTCATTAAGAGGCAATGGCCCCCTGTGAAAAAAAGTTTAATTAGAGAAAGGGTTGGTACAAATTAGTAGAGGTTAATAGCATTCTTCTACAGTATTATAGCTTTTCATACCGTAATGCATTATTTCAGTCTGTCTTAAAACTTTGTCATCTTAAAGAATTGAAAGTGGATTAGGGTTAGGATTACTAACTAGACATATAACGCTATACCTGTATGCTTTGGCTGCTTTTAGTGGTGTAGCTTCATAGCCCACAGGACAGAAGTAGTGATTTTGGCAGTGGTAAATGTAGGCCATAGATTCATCTTTGAGTCCCTGGGTCAGCTTCAGCAAAGCCCCCTCGGCTAGGATGAAGAAACAAATGCTGTAAAGTATGCTGGGAAAATTTTATTAGGCAAAATATTTCCCATGAATTAGCTTGACAAACAGAGTTTTGTTATTGACCTCAAGGAAGCCCATTAGGTAACTAACTGGATGAAAAACTGGATAAACAATCATTAGGAACAATAATATATTTTTAAGGAACTTTCTGGGTTCAATACATGTTAAGATTAATTGACAGCATTTGTGGCAAAATGCTGATGACCACAAAAACTAAGTTAGGCTCATCCGTCCTTTTCATTAAAAAAGCAAAAATCGGGGGCCTGGGTAGCCAAGCGATTATTGACTACCACAGTCACAAGTTCGAATCCTGGGTGTGCTGAGTGACTCCAGCCAGGTCTCCCAAGCAACCAAATTTGCCCGGTTGCTAGGGAGGGTAGAGTCAGTTGCCCTTGACAGGCTCTGCTTGCTCAGGCCTGGTAGTTTTTAACACTAAAGACCTCAATCAGTATGACTTTCCCAGCTCAGAAGACGAACAGAGGTTGAGGAAGAGAATGATCCAGATGGTGTGTTTGACTTCCAGAGGAGAACAGGCTGTCAATATCATGCTATACGTTCAGGACCCACAGGGGATTGGCCCTGGACAGAACCAACTGAGGGCGGGATAGGAGATGTGCGGTAACGCTATTCTCTTACCATGCTCATGGTGCCATAGCGATGCCTGGGATTGGCAAGTAACGGCGAGTGGTCAGGGTGTAATTGAACTGAGCCCATTCTGATTGGGATTCTGTGTATCATGGGATGAAACCGGATTCCCCCGTGTTCCCCTCACTGTCTCATAGCCCGCAGCCCAGCACGGATACCTCACACACCAGCACGGATACCTCTGCCCCCTCCTCATCTCCACTTGATCTCACACAACTCCTGCTCAACATCAAACCAGGGGATTTCTATGCCGTACCAGCAATGATGCACAAATCATGTCAGTATTTGCTGCTATTCCTGCTCCCGCCAAATGATGAGGGCCACGGATTTCTCACGGATAACTCATTTTAACACATTTTAATATTAACTAATTTTAGCTAACATGGCTAATGTGATTTGTGTGTGGCTCTTATTAACTTCAAATTCACAGGTCCTTGGATAATGAGAGCATCTTCATAGCTGGAATGCAGAAATTCCATTGAACTTTAATGTTGGTTCGCTTTTCTCTTTTAAAAGCGAATAATGACAAAATTTCCAAGAAAATAATCCATGTTCTTCCGTGGCCATTGTGATGAAGCAGTTGTTTGCATACTTGTCTACATATGGGTATCAAAATCTGGGAGACCTCTGAGCACGGGGGGGATTGCTGGATGGCAGAGGCAGGCTAAATACATACAAATTGTGCCGCTGCGATTTAATGTGCTGAGTAATGTAATTTCCCCCACCGTGTCCTATATTATAATCAGTGCGACACACTTTGCAAAAGGCATGGGCATTGTCGACATGGCTGCGAGATATGAAATTAAATTCTTCCGTCCAGCTGTTGTTAAATTTACATGTTTATTATGTTTTTTTTTCACCGGAGCACCACATGAGTCTTCCCCTCCCATCTACCAATGATGCTTGATTCAACTTCCCGCGTCTACTACATGCGCAGAAATGGACAGCGCCACTGGGTTGTAGGTTGCCAGTTTGAGGTCACAAATGTGTATGATGTGTCGATTGTGTGAGTAGGATGCGTTTCATACAAGATCTGGCAACTGGACAACCTTGGAATAATATATTGATGTGATTATTCATATAATGAGGTTTGGGCCATATAAATTACGGGAGTTTCAAGGGAGAAATAACAAAACGGGAAGGGGGCGGGAGATGGGTATGAAATACGGGAGGCTCCCGGGAAAAACGTGAGTGTTGACAGGTATGGTTGTTTGCCTGGAGAGCAGAGTGCTGATGTGAGATAGGTGTTATTTGCACATGTGACAGTAAGAGGCGCTCCTGACTCAAGTGAATCATGAGAGAGAACCTGAAGAGAATGCGCATCTAAACCAGCTCTCACTCTAAACAAACAGCTGTCTCTATCACTTTGTCTGGAAAATACATCATTTCTTTTGTCAGAAATTAAAATAAAACTTGTAATCAAACTTTTTGGAAAATGTAACCGTAATCTAATTACGATGTTTTCTTTTTGTAACAGATTACAGATACCTAATTTTTTATCCTGATTACCTAACATCAAGTAATCCATTACTCCCCAAGTCTGTTTACGTCTTGTGGCTATACTTTTGTAACTTTTTTGAAGACTTTTTTAATGACAGAGTTACTGGAGAGGAGACAGGAAATGACAGGGGAGAAGAGTGGGAATGGGATCAGGAAAGGACCTCACGAGCCAGGACGCATCAGCACCACATGTCATGAGCAAAGCCCGCTATGCTACGGCTCTGACACCAGTGAGTACTTTAATGTTTACGGATTGGCCTCATTTAATTCCATTGCAAGTGCAAGTGCCCTTTTTTAAAGAAAAGGAGGGATGAGTCGAAATAACTTTTTGTGGTAACCAATAATATGCCACAAATGCTGTCAAATGAGCACTTATATTGAACCAAGAATATTCCTTTAAGGCATAACCTACAATCACATTTTTCACAGCACAATGATGACTTAAAGACATTACAGGCATTACAGCTTCAATTTCTTTTACAGTGTAATTTTATGTAAAGCTGCTTCATTCATTTACATTACATTAGGCCATTTACAGTCTACTCAAATGACTACAACAAATATATTTTTAATGAACAATATGCTGTTGCTGATCTTATGAGAAATGTCTTAAAATTCACACACCTGACTCTCCTGCTGTCTTGTGCTTCCCATGAGGTTTGTACAGAATATAAGAGCATCCTCGGACACGAAAATGATCATTGATTTGTCTGAACCATCTGCACCAATATAAAAATAGATATAGGCTTAATGTGTTTTAAAACAGTAACTAGGAAACTTTCCAAGAGCATTAAATACAGCAATCTTACCGCATCAAAGTGGCATTGCCGGTGAACGGTCCAAACTTGATATCTTCAAACGGAGGCTGGAAACCAAGTATGTGGAGGGCTTCTTCTTGAGAAATGGGTGGGAGGCTGAACAAATCAAATCTAAAGGTTACTCTTTGTTATTTCTAAAAAACAAAACAACAAAGTATATCTTACAAATCCTAAAATAGATTAACTAAATGTCCTGTTTTTGCTCCTAAAATACACTTAAGAGACACATTTCTCCTTGCAGTGTTGATTGCAAGAATCTACCGTTTTGAATCTGTACAGCGAAACAATGTTACTTTGTGAGTTTGTGGCAAGTCACATTCAGTAAATCACAAATCCAAAAATTCCATGATTCACAACTGCAGATGCTCTGTTGGCCACCAAATAAAAAAACACACATACCTGCCTGCTCCTAAAGTACTGTATAGAAAGTTCCAGCAAGAGATAAGTGAAGAGATTCCACATGAAGTTTTATACTGCGGACGGCTGATACAGTACCTAGAACATTGGGGAGAACATAACTTTTTAACTTTTACCCTTTGAGGCTTATTTTCTCATTTCAATGAATATGAATGTAAAAACATGCACTTCTACCATCTACGGAGGTCCAAGACTTTTCTCTGTTTGATCTCCTCCACAGAGGCTTGAGGTGAGAGATCTTGCAGATTTCTGCTGGGCCTGTCTGACGATTTAATTTTCTTTGAGTTTAATTTCATTAAATTACCTAAGGAATAAAAATACCAAATTTGACCTTTAACAACATTATAAATACTATATTAGACTAAAATATACTCACTGAGCACTTAATTAGAAACACCTGTCGTGTGGTGGCAGTGCAATGCATAAAATGGTCAGGAGCTTCAGTTAATGTTCACATCAACCATCAGAATGGGGGAAAAATGTGATCTCAGTGATTTAAACCGTGGTATGATTGTTGGTGCCAGATGGGCTGGTTTGAGTATTTGTGTATTTTCATGCACAACAGTCTCTAGAGTTTACTCTTTAATGGTGCCAAAAACAAAATCATCCAATGAGCAGCAGTTCTGCAGACGGAAATGCCTTGTTGGAGCGAGGTCAACGGAGAATGGCCAGACTGGTTCGAGCTGACAGAAAGGCTACAGTATCTCAGATAACTCTGTACAATTGTAATGAGCAGAACAGCCTCTCAGAATGAACAACACATCAAACCTTGATGGGATACAACAGTAAAGGATCACATCAGGTTCCACTTGTCAGCATAGACCAGAAAGCTGAGGCTGCAGTGGGCACAAGCTCACCAAAACTGGAGAGTTGATGACCTGGTAAGCCTACTGTTCTTCAGTGGGCTTACCAGTCACCGGATCTGAATCAAATAGAACACCTTTGGGATGTGGTAAAATGAGAGATTCGAAGCATGAATGTGCATCTGACAAATCTACAGAAATTGCGTGATGCAATTATGTCAGTATGGACCAGAATCTCAAAGGAATCCATGCCACGAAAAATTGAGGCTGTTTTGAGAGCAAAGGGAGGCCCTACCAAGTATTTGTTTAGTATTGCTAATAAAGTGCTCAGTGAGTGTTTATAGATTACAATATATTGTAAGTTATTATGAGATAATTTAAAAACACAGTGAAGAATGTCTGAATTGGGTTTTATATAAAGCTGAGATCATCGTTAAACTTAAATACATGTATGCAAAATCTCCCTCTGCGCTTCATCTTGGCACAGCTTTCTCAGATCTACCTAATCTACCACTTTAAAAGCTTGTAGCCTAACCTACCCTAGACTCCATTTGATCAGGTAATGAACAGCCTGAGTGATGGAACAGTTCCAGTACATTCTTCCTCTAAACTCTGTATCTGAGATTAATTCTGTTACAAACAATCTAGAAGTAGACTTTCTCAATAGTTCAGTCTATTCAGGTTAACACCGTGAGATGACATACATAGTCACCAATGTCAATGAGGCCATCACTGTGGAGTTATATAAACTACAGCAGATGGTGAGTATGATCTCATTATTCTGGCATATTTTTGCTCACTGGCTTGATATTTTCACACTTGCTTCAGACTTCTTAATTATTAGAAAATAATGTAATCATTTTCAAAGTGTACAGTGTGTATACTTGTCTATGATCATTTCAGAGACACATACTTGTTCTGGATTTTCGGGTTAAAACTGCATCAAAATCAGAAGTGTCAATCTCCCAGGCCAGCACAGGCTTGTTGCTGGATGACACAACCTCCATATCGCAATTGCCATCTAAAGACACGCTGATTCCCCCAGAGTGACTCTGCAAAGGGGTCCCAGTGTTTGGTTTGAGTAATGATGTCCCGCTGTCTGGTTTGGTTGGTGGCGCATCTTCAGATGCGATGATGGGTCTCACTCGGTTGAGCAGTGCGTAGTCCGAGCAGACTGTGTAGAACTTCTCCCGGGAGTGTGTTACAGGGCAGGTCCGTGGAAGCTGGAGCTCTGCACTGGAGGCCCGTCGTGCCCGCAGCGCATCACGTGACAAGGGGCTCATGAAGCTGCACTCATCCTCTCTGCCTGGGGCCCGTGAAGGGGCCTCCTGATTAGTATTAGTAGATACCTTGGCGCCTTCACTTTCCACAGTGTTAGGCATTGAATGCAGAACTGGGATTATGGTTAAGAGAATAACTAACAGGTTTGGGTACAATTGTGATGCTTGGTCCAATGTGAGCTCAAAGAGGGATTCTCGTCCACTAGCTACAGTTTAGAACAAGACAGAATTATAGATGGATACTTTATTAATTACATGTGACAAACTGCAATGCAACAGCAGTGTATATAAACACAGAGATAACTATTCGATATATATTTATATTCTATAAAATGTATTTAATAATAGTAATAAAATGTTGGCTTGACAAAGTCGTTGTCTGAAAGGTTTAAAAAGAAGTTTATGACTCCAGTTCACCTTCGTTAAAACTTCACACCAGCCACAATAATGCTTTTCAATTAAATTGCCACAACATTGTACTGCCTACGGTTTTAAGAACCGCAGAGATATAAATTCCAGATGAAATGTGATAATCTTTCACAGGTGAGAATGTGAATCTTAAGCAATCAAGCTGTTGGCTTCTCTGATAATTAATACAATTTATAAGAGCTTTAACCATTTCATTTTAGTTTAAGTCATTTTCATTATCTACAATATTTAGAATTATTTATCGTTAATGACAAACTCAATCTTGTGAAAACCAACTGCCAAATACTGTTGCAGGCGCACAGCAACTGCTTTTGTGTGTTTATGTACGGACCTTGACCTTTTCAATATGGTGGATGGCTTACGTATCCACCTTTTTCCTAACTTCTCCATTGGTGGCACCATTACAGCCAGCTACATCCTCTCGGATGCTCCGCACTTCCGCTATGTTGTTGTTGTTATTGTATGTTAGAGCTAGACAAACGTTTCTGGTGATGCCGATCATCGGAGGCTCTTGAGAAATATGTGCTGTTATAGGATGTTACAACAACTACAGGTGGCTTTAAAAATTACTGGAAAATGAATGTTACAACAATAAACCACCCAAAAGCTGTCAATGCCTGAAACTTTGCATTAACATCCATCATTTGCCTATTTTTTTTAAATACTGACATATAATTCCAAACGATATGTCCCTCAAATCTGCTGATTTTTAAATGATACCTAGGGAGACCACACGTCCTCTTTTCACATACAGGTGCTGGTCATATAATTCGAATATCATCAAAAAGTTGATTTATTTCAGTAATTCCATTCAAAAAGTGAAACTTGGATAATGTATACATTCATTCCACACAGACTGATATATTTGAAGTGTTCATTCCTTTTAATTGATGATTATAACTGACAACTAATGAAAAACCCCAAAATCAGTATCTCAGGAAAATGTGAATATTGTGAAAAGGTTCAATATTGAAGACACCGGGTGCCACACTCTAATCAGCTAATTAACTCAAAACACCTGCAAAGGCCTTTAAATGGTCTCTCAGTCTAGGTCTGTAGGCTACACAATCATGGGGAAGACTGCTGACTTGACAGCTGTCCAAAAGACGACCATTGACACAAGGAGGGCAAGACACAAAAGGTCATTGCTAAAGAGGCTGGCTGTTCACAGAGCTCTGTGTCCAAGCACATTAAAAGAGAGGCGAATGGAAGGAAAAGATGTGGTAGAAAAAAAAGTGTACAAGCAATAGGGATAACCGCACCCTGGAGAGGACTGTGAAACAAAACCCATTCAAAAATGTGGGGGAGATTCACAAAGAGTGGACTGCAGCTGGAGTCAGTGCTTCAAGAACCAACATGTACAGACATCAAATCAAATCAAATCACTTTATTGTCACACTACCATGTACACAAGTGCAACAGTAGGTGAAATTCTTGTGTGCAGTTCCGAGCAACATAGCAGTCATGACAGTGATGAGACATATGCCAATTACAATAAACAACATACTTACACAACAACAATTTACATATCAAATGTACACATACTTACACAACACAATAATTATATACAATGCACAGTAAACAATACACACAATATAGAATACACAATATACAATAAGTGGGAGTATATGAAATATATATAAGTAGTTGAATTGAGGAGAATATTTTGACAGTCCAGTGTGAGATTATAGATTAATAAAGTACAGTGCTAATTATTGATCCTGATAGATCAAGTGTTCAACAGTCTGACTGCTTGGGGAAAGAAGCTGTCATGTAGTCAGCTGGTGCGGGTCCTGATGCTGCGATACCGCCTGCCTGATGGTAGCAGTGAGAACAGACCATGACTCGGGTGGCTGGAGTCTCTGATGACCCTCCAAGCTTTTTTTCACACACCGCCTTGTGTATATGTCCTGGAGGGAGGGAAGCTCACCTCCGATGATGTTTCTGGCAGTTCGCACCACCCTTTGCAGGGCTTTGCAGTTGTGGGCGGTGCTATTGCCGTACCAGGCGGTGATACAGCCAGTCAGGATGCTCTCTACAGTACTGGTGTAGAACCGTGTGAGGATGTGGTGGTTCATTCCAAAGTTCCTCAGCCATCCCAGGAAGATGAGGCGCTGGTGAGCCTTCTTCACAACGGCCTCAGTGTGGACGGACCATGTGAGTTCCTCAGTAATGTGGACACCGAGGGACTTGAAACTGCTGACTCTCTCTACCGGTGCTCCATTAATGGTGATGGGGCTGTGTTCTCTGTCTTTCTTCCTGAAGTCCACTACAAGCTCCTTGGTTTTACTGACGTTGAGGGAGAGGTTGTGCTCCTGACACCAGCGTGTCAGAGTGTGCATCTCCTCTCTGTAGGCTCTTTTATCATTGTCAGTGATCAGACCTACCACCGTCGTATCGCCAGCAAACTTAATGATGGTATTGGAGCCAGAGGCGGCGGCAGCCGATTTTGCCGGGGCTTCAGCCCCGAATGTTTTGAGTGTAGCCCCGAATGTATTTTGAAAAGTTGACTGACAAATATGAAACCGGACAATAGCCTATGTAAACCTCCGAAATCATAAGTTGCCTTATTTCATTGTGCTTTGGCTTTGCACATACTGCATACAGCCTGTAAAAATAGACATAGACATAATCTAGCCTATAGAATAAATTCCTTTGCTGTCGGTAGCCTATGGGCGACTCCGGTTCTTCCTCTCTGTTGAATATGCAACAGGTAGGGGAGGAGCTGACATCAACTTACGTTACTTAGTGGCGAGTTAACAGCAATTAGCAGGAAAGACAGCAAAAATTAAGCAAATGAGGCTTCTAAAATTTCCGAAAGAAGTCAGTGGGTAAGAATTCGCATTTGTTTTTGTCCTTAAAGTCTAAAGATCATCATCTGGCTGGCTTTCACCCACAGTAGGCTAAACCTCAAGACGTCTGCTACTGACTGATATCACATGTTATAACCTCTAGCCTCGTGGTTAGCACATCTGACTCTAGTCAAGTCAAGTGGTTTTTATTGTCGTTTCAACCATATACAGTTAGTACAGTACACAGCAAAACGAGACAACGTTCCTCCAGGACCATGGTGCTACATAAAAACAACAAAAGGACCAACGCAGGACCACATGAGACAACACAACGAAATAAAATACCTATATAAAAAAACCTACATATACCTATATAAAGTGCACGTGCAAACATGTGCAAAAAGTACAGGACAGTACAACAAGTTTCTGACAATGAACAGGACAATAGACAGTGCAGCGCCGACCAGTACTCAGTAGTGCAAAAAGATGACAGTTTCTAAAAATGTAAACATAACATACTATGAGATAATGTTCTATGCACATAGCAGTTATTGAGGTAGCAGACAGTTATAAAGTGACAGTAATTAAAGTGCAACTCAGGACACGTGTGTGTCAAACCAGTCTCTGAGTATTGAGGAGTCTGATGGCTTGGGGAAGAAGCTGTTACACAGTCTGGCCGTGAGGGCCCGAATGCTTCGGTACCTCTTGCCAGACGGGAGGAGGGTAAAGAGTTTGTGTGAGGGGTGTGTGGGGTCATCCACAATGCTGGTTGCTTTACGGATACAGTGTTTTTTGTAAATGTCTTTGATGGAGGGAAGAGAGACCCCAATGATCTTCTCAGCTGTCCTCACTATCCTCTGCAGGGCTTTGCGGTCCGAAACGGTGCAAGTCCCAAACCAGGCAGTGATGCAGCTGCTCAGGATGCTCTCAACAGTCCCTCTATAGAATGTAGTGAGGATGGGGGTTGGGAGATGTGCTTTCCTCAGCCTTCGAAGAAAGTAGAGACGCTGCTGGGCTTTCTTGGTGATAGAGCTGGTGTTGAGGGACCAGGTGAGGCTCTCCGCCAAGTGAACACCAAGGAATTTGGTGCTTTTGACGATCTCCACAGAGGAGCCGTCGATGTTCAGCGGAGTGTGTTCACCTTGTGCTCTCCTAAAGTCAACAACCATCTCTTTTGTTTTGTCGACATTCAGGGACAGGTTGTTGGCTCTACACCAGTTCGTCAGCCGCTGCACCTCCTCTCTATATGCTGACTCGTCGTTCTTGCTGATGAGACCCACCACGGTAGTGTCATCGGCGAACTTGATGATGTGATTCGAGCTGTGCATTGCTGCACAGTCGTGAGTCAGCAGAGTGAACAGCAGTGGACTGAGCACACAGCCCTGGGGGGGGCCCCAGTGCTCAGTGTGGTGGTGGTGGTGGAGATGCTGTTCCTGATCCGGACTGACTGAGGTCTCCCAGTCAGGAAGTCCAGGATCCAGTTGCAGAGGGAGGTGTCCAGGCCCAGCAGGTTCAGCTTTCCAATCAGGTGCTGAGGAATGATTGTGTTGAATGCTGAGCTGAAATCTATGAACAGCATTCGAACGTATGAGTCCTTATTGTCTAGGTGGGTGAGGGCCAGATGGAGGGTTGTGGTGATGGCATCGTCCATTGAACGGTTTGAACGATACGCAAACTGCAGTGGGTCTAGTGAGGGGGGCAGCTGGGTCTTAATCTGCCTCATGACGAGCCTCTCGAAGCACTTCATGATGATGGGTGTAAGTGCGACGGGACGGTAGTCGTTGAGGCAGGACACTGAAGACTTCTTTGGCATGGGGATGATGGTGGTGGCCTTGAAGCACGTTGGAACGACGGCGCTGCTCAGAGAGATGTTGAAGATGTCGGTAAGAACATCTGCTAGCTGGTCTGCACATCCTCTGAGCACTCTGCCAGGAATGTTGTCTGGTCCAGCAGCCTTCCGTGGGTTGACTCTACGTAGAGTTTTCCTCACATCTGCCGTGGTAAGACAGAGCACCTGGTCGTTGGGAGGAGGGGTGGACTTCCTCGCCATCACGTCGTTCTGCACTTCAAACCGGCGTAGAAGTCGTTCAGCGCATCTGGAAGGGAGGCATCTTTGTCACAGGCAACTGATGTTGTCCTGTAGTTGGTGATGGCCTGGATGCCCTGCCACATGCGCCGCGTGTCACCGCTGTCCTGGAAGTGACTGTGGATTCTCTGGGCGTGTGGCGCTTTGCCTCTCTGATTGCCCGTGACAGTTTGGCCCTAGCTGTTCTTAGGGCTGCCTTATCGCCTGCTCTGAAGGCGAGTCTCGGGACCTCAGCAGCGTGCGCACCTCCGCAGTCATCCACGGCTTCTGGTTGGAGCGTGTGGTGATGGTCTTGGAGAAAGTGACATCATCAATGCACTTGCTGATGTAGCTGGTCACTGATGCTGTGTATTCCTCCAAGTTGGTAGAATCGCCATATGTTGCAGCCTCCCTGAACATGTGCCAGTCAGTACACTCAAAACAGTCCTGAAGAGCAGAGATGGCTCCTGCTGGCCAGGTTTTCACCTGCTTCTGAAGCGGTTTTGTGCGTCTGACGAGCGGTCTGTATGCTGGAATTAACATAACAGAGATGTGGTCTGAGTAGCCGAGGTGGGGGCGGCGCTCCGCCCAGTACGCGCCTGGGATGTTTGTGTAAACAAGATCAAGCGCGTTCGCCCCTCTCGTTGCAAAGTCCACATACTGATGGAATTTAGGGAGCACTGTCTTGAGATTTGCATGGTTGAAATCTCCGGTGACAATAAACAGTCCGTCGGGGTGAGCGTTCTGCAGTTTGCTCATAGCCCCATACAGTTCACAGAGCGCTTCCTTAGCATTAGCGCTGGGGGGAATGTAAACTCCGGTTATGCAAACAGTGGTGAATTCCCGTGGTAGATAAAAAGGTCTGCATCTAACAGTCACAAGCTCCAACAGCGATGAACAGTAACTAGAGACTAGCATAGAGTTCTTGCACCATTCCGTGTTGATGTAAACACACAAGCCACCACCGCGAGTCTTACCGCAGAGAGCTGTATTTCTGTCGGCACGAAACGAGGCGAGCCCGTCTAGCTGAATGGCGGCATCCGGAACTCTGTCGCTGAGCCACGTCTCCGTGAAAACAAAGACGCAGCAGTCTCTAAACTCACTCTGCGTAGCCTGCTGGAGTCGGATATAGTCCAGTTTATTGTCCAGGGAGCAAACATTTGAGAGCTGGCCGGCTAGGGTTTGTTTTTAGCCTAGCATGGACCCCCGCCCTCTTTCCGCGCTTCCGCTTTCTCGCACACCGCTTACGACGTCCTCTCCCCCGGCCACCGGCATCAGGCGACGCCGAGGGCTAGAGGCCTGGTCTCCGCAGCAAGCAGAGTACGCGTAGCGCCTCCTGCAGGTCATCATGCAGCTTGGTTTTTGCATGAGTCTTATATTTCAGTAGTGTCTGGCGATGGTAGACACGAACACCGGTTGCTCCGATGTCCATGTGTTGCAAAAGTCGGGCTTTTTAATAATTTTCTAACGCTGGAGACCGCGGTTCGAGTCTAGTTTGGAGCATAATTTTCTTGTTTATCAGGTGTTATTTTCTCTAAGGATAACCAATAAGCATTAGCATAAAATGCATGTGTGACTTGTTTTGTGATATTAGTTTGTAGTAAATATACACTTTGAGGGTAGAAAAGATGTGCCAGAATCAGGCATGGAAACTGGTAACAATTAATCAGTCACTTTACTTTAGAGAAAATTAAAAGTGAAACATTTTTTATCCCAATGATCCTAATGAAAGGATTTTGACAGATGAACATGGAGAATTATATACAGTTCGATGCCATGGTGTGTCAATGAACTTAGACTAAAGTCATTCATATATTGTTTTAACTTAGGATCTTATACATCATTTTGACTATTTATGTCAAAAAATATAAATTATTTATATTAAAAAAATTTTTTACTTCACTTTAGTCACTATAATATAACTCTTTTGTGATGACTTTATGGTAATGTACATGAAAATTCAAGAATCATGATAGATATTAGGGCAATCCCACTGATCTGCTCTTCCCAATACATTTTCTTCAATGGTATTGGTCTACACTTTGAAATATTAGCACATGATGAATTAGTTGTTTGAAGCTGATTTGCAATAATTTATGTGCTGTATCTGTTCTTTTGCATCACAGATGATTCAGGGAGGAGAGAGGATGAGTTAGTCCAGGATAGTACTAGAGTGGAAGATTTAGGAACTGTAGAAACAGGCCCAGCAAGAACAGAACTCAAAGAATACCCTCTCACCAGCTTTGAACTACAGAGAAGTGGTTGCTAGTGTGAAAATAAAATTGTCTGGGCTAAGCCTCGGATGTCCTTCAATGCTGGAAACGCCTCTGATTGGAGCTATGCAGTCATGTGTGTATAGGGATTACAGGAGAGGGCTAAGAACACAGCCCTGCGGGGCTCCAGTGTTGAGGGTCAGTGATGAGGAGATGTTGCTGCCCATTCTAACCACCTGACGTCTGCCTGACAGGAAATCCAGGATCCAGCTGCACAGCGAGCTGTTTAAGCCCAGAGCCTGGAGTTTCTCATCAAGCTTGGAGGGCACTATGGTGTTGAATGCTGAGCTGTAGTCTACAAACCGCATTCTCACATAAGTGTTCCTTTTTTCCAGATGGGAGAGAGCAGTGTGTATTGTAGATGCAATGTCATCATCGGTGGAGCGGTTGTTGCGGTAGGCAAACTGCAATGGGTCCAAAGAGGTGGGCAGAACAGAGCAGATGTAATCTCTGATTAACCTTTCGAAGCATTTGCTGATGATGGGGGTCAGAGCAACAGGACGCCAGTCATTTAAGCAAGTGATTGTGGCTTGCTTCGGTACAGGCACAATGGTTGATGTTTTGAAGCATGTGGGGACTACAGACAGGGAGAGGGACAGATTGAAAATGTCCGTAAAAACACCAGCCAGTTGATTCGCGCACGCTCTGATGACGCGGCCCGGAATGCCGTCTGGGCCCGCGGATTTACGGATGTTCACCCGTCGGAAGGAACGGGTTACATCCGCAACAGAGACAGAGAGTGAATCAACCTCTGAAGCGTCAGCCGCGAATACTCTCTCCGCGAGGGCGGTGGGGTTTCAGCTGTTGCATTCTTTGTGTCAAGCCACTCTGCTGCTGAGTGGTCCAAAGTTATGTTCTCTGATGAAAGTAAATTTTGCATTTCCTTTGGAAATCAAGGTCCCAGAGTCTGGAGGAAGAGAGGAGAGGCACAGAATCCACGTTGCTTGAAGTCCAGTGTAAAGTTTCCACAGTCAGTGATGGTTTGGGGTGCCAAGTCATCTGCTGGTGTTGGTCCACTGTGTTTTCTGAGGTCCAAGGTCAACGCAGCCGTCTACCAGGACGTTTTAGAGCACTTCATGCTTCTTGCTGCTGACCAACTTTATGGAGATGCAGATTTCATTTTCCAACAGGACTTGGCACCTGCACACGGTGCCAAAGCTACCAGTACCTGGCTTAAGGACCATGGTATCCCTGTTCTTAATTGGCCAGCAAACTCGCCTGACCTTAACCCTATAGAAAATCTATGGGGTATTGTGAAGAGGAAGATGCGATACGCCAGACCCAACAATGCAGAAGAGCTGAAGGCCACTATCAGAGCAACCTGGGCTCTCCTAACACCCGAGCAGTGCCACAGACTGATCGACTCCATGTCACACCGCATTGCTTCAGTAATTCAGGCAAAAGGAGCCCCAACTAAGTATTGAGTGCTGTACATGCTCATACTTTTCAGTTGGCCAACATTTCTAAAAATCCTTTTTTTGTATTGGTCTTAAGTAATATTCAAATTTTTGGAGATACTGAATTTGGGATTTTCATTAGTTGTCAGTTTTAATCATCACAATTAAATTAAATAAACATTTGAAATAATATCAGTCTGTGTGTAATGAATTAATATAATATCCAAGTTTAACTTTTTGATGATATTCTAATTATATGACCAGCACCTGTAAATGTCCTCTTTTTTTTGTACCTTAAAAAGCATAAAGTCAGATGCAGATTTGTCCGTTTTCATATTGAAGTGCTTTCTATCATCATCATACATTGTGTGCGCAACAAGAAACCCGGTGAAATCTAGCACATCATAAATGTGAAATATCTCTCTACACGCTGAATGTCTATGTGTCCTTTACACACCCACACAGGGCTTGTGCAGAAAGTGTGAGAGCCCAGTGTAGTAACTTTATCATTTAAATGTGTGTGATTGTGTACTTATTTATTCAGCGATTGCCATCCAGACACAGATTTTACTGACAAAGAGATTTATGTTAAGTAAACAGGGAGTGTTCCATCATTTTTGACTGTTGTTAGTTATTATTTAAATCCTTGAGAGTGAATATGTTGCAAACCGGAAGTCTGTAGCATCCGTGTTAGGAGTATGCGCAAAGCATAATGGGTAATTTTGCCGCCTGTGAAAATCGTGGCCCATATGCATCTATGTATGTCTATGATATGGCAGGCCTTGTGTGAGTTTGTTAACATTATAATTTTTGAAAGTTGTAATTTGAATTAATAAAGCATTCCATGTTTTTGCTTGTTTTGATTATTGGTTGGGTTACCTTCCCCCATCCCCCCTGGAATCTACGCCCCTGTGTATGGCCCTTTTTTTCAGTGTAGGGTTGTAAGTCCATTAACTAACAAATGTATAATAATCTATGGTGGATTTTTCACACTAAGGTGTGATAGGGTTGACCCATCACCATCATTATTAATGGTTATATGCTTGTAAACTAGGCCAGAGATTGCTTTAATACTGTCATCTGCTGCTGTGGTTGATAGCCCAGCGGACACTGACAGCAGCTTTTTCAATAAGAAACGTTTCATGGTTTCAATGGACTAAAGCTAAATGGTAGCACATGGCTGCAATATTCCACTTACATCATCACCATATTTAACTACCATTGTTTAGATATTTTAATCGAAGGCAGTGTGTAGGCAACGTTTCATTTCAGGAATAGATTACATAAATAATCTGAAACTGAGAATAAACCATCTCAGTCTAAAAACAAATAATACGTATACAATACTGATAAATATAAATAGATAAGTAGTATCCCTGTATCTATCAAACGGCTCCTTACACACATTAAATTAATCGTCGTTATTACACGTAGAAAGGTCTTTGGGAAATCCATATACATGATCATAATCTAAATAAAAGAAGCAGACTGCCTGCACCTACCTGGTTATTTCTGCAGGAATAAGAATAAAAATAGACTGCGCTGTTCGTCCCTGTTCGGCTGCTTTAAGGACCGTTCACACCAAACACGTCCATGAGCTAAAAGGATAGACGAGGAGCCACAAACGCTTGTGTCACGCGTTTTTTGACCATTGAACTAGTTTTAAACTTGAAGCAATGTCTAAAGATCTAGGCGCTCCTGTGCGAAACACTGGAAAAAAAAAAACATCGAAACGGGAAAGGAAATCAATCGAAAAACACTGCGGACGGATGTAAGAACATGTTCGGATTGAACGGTCACTAATTGTATTTCAGCTGGTTAAACCAACATGAAAACGAGGGGGTGTTTTAGCGAATATAAAATATAAATAATTATTAGCAGATTCAAATATTCATTATAACACTTTAAGATACTTCTCAGTAACTTAAAACAAAATTAAATATTTGATATTTTTGGTAGATAGTTTTGAAAATATTGATTGCCTTAAAGATAGTTCCAACCTCTACTTTTGGAAGTAGAGCGTGGTTGTGTTGAAAATGGATTGAACCAAAGTCCCTTTCAAAGCTGAACTACCTGTCAATGAACTGAACGGACTGGTAGCTGCATGAGCGGTGTAGGTGAGCACTTGTTCATTAAAGTTGTCATTAGTTCAATTAGAGTTTCAAAAGTGTTACTAAATACACTGAAGCGTAGTTCCATGAAACTGTATTTAGTATGTTTTCCCTTGTTAAACGTGCAAGGACAAATGCTAAAGATAAAGTGTTTACTTGATGAAGACTGCAGAATGTTATCTTATCAAACTTAATACAAATCTTGATAGATAATTCCAACATGACTACATAAGAGGCCACTGTACTGACATTGTTGATCATGAATTTTGTCAACAATATGTGTGTGTGTGTGTGTATATATATATATATATATACACATATATATATATATATACACACACAGGTGAAACTCGAAAAATTAGAATATTGTGCAAAAGTTCATTCATTTCAGTAATTCAACTTAAAAGGTGAAACTAATATATTATATAGACTCATTACAAGCAAAGTAAGATATTTCAAGCCTTTATTTGATATAATTTTGATGATTATGGCTTACAGCTTATGAAAACCCCAAATTCAGAATCTCAGAAAATTAGAATATTACATGAAATCAATAAAAAAAGGATTTTAAATACAGAAATGTCAGCCCTCTGAAAAGTATAATCATGCATACGTACTCAGTACTTGATTTGGGCCCCTTTTGCATTAATTACTGCCTCAATGCGCGTGGCATGGATGCTATCAGCCTGTGGCACTGCTGAGGTGTTATGGAAGACCAAGATGCTTCAATAGCGGCCTTCAGCTCTTCTGCATTGTTTGGTCTCATGTTTCTCATCTTTCTCTTAGCAATGCCCCATAGATTCTCTATGGGGTTCAGGTCAGGCGAGTTTGCTGGCCAATCAAGCACAGTAATACCATGGTCATTGAACCAGGTTTTGGTACTTTTGGCAGTGTGGGCAGGTGCCAAGTCCTGCTGGAAAATGAAGTCAGCATCTCCATAAAGCTTGTCTGATGAAGGAAGCATGAAGTGCTCTAAAATGTCCCGGTAGACGGCTGCGTTGACTCTGGACTTAATAAAGCACAGTGGACCAACACCAGCCGATGACATGGCTCCCCAAAACAACACAGACTGTGGAAACTTCACACTGGACTTCAAGCATCTTGGATTGTGTGCCTCTCCATTCTTCCTCCGACCTTGGTTTCCAAATGAGATGCAAAATTTGCTCTCATCAGAAAAGAGGACTTTGGACCACTGAGCAACAGACCAGTTCTCTTTTTCTTTAGCCCAGGTAAGACGTTTGACATTTGAAGCCCATGTCCAGGACCCGTCTGTGTGTGGTGGCTCTTGATGCAGTAACTCCAGCCTCAGTCCACTCCTTGTGAAGCTCCCCCACACATTTGAATGGCCTTTTCCTGACAATCCTCTCCAGGCTCCCTGCTGCTTGTGCACCTTTTTCTTCCACACTTTTCCCTTCCACTTAACTTTCTATTAATGTGCTTTGATACAGCACTTTGAGAACATCCAACTTCTTTTGCAATTACCTTTTGAGGCTTTCCCTCCTTGTGGAGGGTGTCAGTGATGGTTTTCTGCACAACTGTCAGGTCAGCAGTCTTCCCCATGATTGTGAATTCAACTGAACCAGACTGAGAGACCATTTAAAGGTTCAGGAACCCTTTGCAGGTGTTTAGCTGATTAGAGTGTGACACTTTGAGCCTACAACACTGAACCTTTTCACAATATTCTAATTTTCTGAGATTCTGAATTTGGGGTTTTCATAAGCTGTAAGCCATAATCATCAAAATTATATCAACTAAAGGCTTGAAATATCTTACTTTGCTTGTAATGAGTCTATATAATATATTAGTTTCACCTTTTAAGTTGAATTAGTGAAATTAATGAACTTTTGCACCATATTCTAATTTTTCGAGTTTCACCTGTATATATATAATTTCGCTGTGCCTCAACCTAACATTAGCCTAGTATTTTGATTTTATCCTATCAAAATCATATACTCAGATGTTGAACCTGACAGGATACAATAACTGACAGTAATTCATGACTGAAAATAAATAAAATAAGCCAGAATTCTTTTTTTTTTTAATGAATGATAAATAGTTTAACCAAACTGATGTTTTCAGAAGGGTTTCATCCAAGCAGCATGGCTCACAAGATGTTAATAATTGACACAGACTGTGGCATAGATGACGCCCTGGCTATCATGGTTGCTCTCGCAGCTCCTAATGTGAAGGTGCTGGGCATTACCTGTTGCTTTGGGAACACTGATGTGGATAATGTGTGTCAGAATGTGTTGCGCGTTCTGTCGGTCTGTGAACAAACCCAGGTAAGTCCAATACCAATTAAAACAGTTCATTCTCAAGTCAAGAACTAAGGTGAGATTAGTATCAATATGGAGCCATAAAGTGTATTGTTTCTCCTCAGATTCCGGTCTTCAAAGGTTCTGCAGGCTCTCTAGTTGGAGCTGTGAAGCCATATAAAGATCACTTTGGCACAGATGGGTTGGGAGATGTTCTGGAGGACAGAAACTCTGATATTTGGGAGAGGCAGATACCGAAAGAGCATGCCGTTCATGCCATGCTAAGACTGGTGAAAGAAAACCAGGGAGAGGTAAGAAATAAACCATTTAATTAATTAAAGGATGAAAATAAATAGTTTAAGATATCTAAATATAAGTTAATGTTGTGTTGCCATCTTGTGGTTGACAATGGAATGCACAGCCCTGTTTGTTTACTCATACACAGGTCTCTCTCATAGCTCTTGGTCCACTTACTAACTTGGCTCTGGCTGTTAGATTAGATCCCACCTTTCCTCAGAAACTCAAGGATCTGTATATTATGGGCGGTAATATGGAAGGTAATAAAATTACTCCATACTATTAAAGCTGCTGTGAAAAACCAGGCAATGTGCACACTTGGGTAGAAATGTTACTTTGCATGTCTCTCAGTACATGGCTCAGATAGACCAAGCCTGTCTAGACAACAGCACAGATCAAGGCATTTACTCCAATCAGGACTTGAGGTACACGGTTCTTATAGAGTTTGATCTTCCCATAATGACCGCTGTTTATCTTACAGGCATGGGAAATATGACCCCATGTGCAGAGTTTAATTTTAGGATGGATGCTGAATCAGCTTACATAGTTTTGGAGGAATATACCTGCACAACACACATCGCAACCTGGGAGTTTACTTGCAGAAACAAACTATCTTGGGTAAGACTTGTGTATCAAACGCAAAATGAGGGCTTTCATTTACATATTCTATTGTGCAAATATTGCAGCTGATGTTCCAAAATATGTTAAATTTTTTGCTAGGAGGTTTTTGATAAGCTGGTCAATCAGGATACATCAGCTGCTCGATTCATGAAGAAGATAACATCCAAGTGCTGGGCCTTCTCTAGAGAGTTCGGCATCAGCAACAGAGATGTGTTGTTTGGGCAAGGGTTTGTACCCTATGATGCTTTTGCTGTAGCAGCTTGTGTAGACAGAAGTGTGATTACAGAGAGTTTGGAGTGTGCTGTACGGGTGGAGATGCAAGGGGAATTGGGAAGAGGCATGATGGTTTTGGACCCAGCCAACATAATGAAGAAGGGCCATTATGTGTTTGTGATGAAGACCTGTGACCTTACAAAGTTCAGCTCCATGCTCACAGCTTCTCTACAATTAGAATGAGACAGAAGCTTCTTTAAAAAGAATCTAAGAAAAGGGTGGCTTTTATTATCTGTAGAAGATAATCAACAATTAATCATTGCACAAGTATTCCATTTTGGAATACATGAGCTCATCTTCAAATGCAGTGTCTTCCACGTTTTCCATGCATATTTACTGTTGACCGAGCAACTGTTATGTTAAGCAGGATTAAGTTTAAGTAGAAATAAAATACTAAGTCAATGTTCCAGCCTGATATGTTTATTTCAACCAATGTGAGCAATCCTTCACTCTTTAAGGGACAAATGAATGCACATAAAAATGTATGGAAGCTCTCTCAAATTAAAAGCCAATTTCAGCAAATAAAGCTATTCATTTTAAGCATAGGTCAATTAAAAAATAAAATCTCAAATCCTTAAAGCTTTTACCATTTGGCTTTGACTTAAAGGGGAAGACGACATTACAGTCCTAATTAACATGAAAATCATTGTCGTACCCCTTTCTGAATGTTAAATGTACCAACATTTGTGGCCAAATGCACTCAAATTAAATCCTTAAACCAAAATAATAGATCCGTAAGAGTGGGGTTTTATGCAAAGTGCTTATTTTAAAGTTGAGTATCTCTGCATCTTAAAGTAATACTGGGACATATACTTTAATTCCAAACAATGCAGTATTACTCAAAACAGGAAATCTCTAAAATCGTAAAGAATATCATCCCTACAAGGGCGATAGAATTCAGCCAATGTCTTCAATCTTTCATTCATTGTCATTTAAAATTGAACTTAAGGCAATTTGTAACATACCCCATCAGTATAAATAGGTCTGAATTTTGAGGGGGACTTGGACATGCAACACTGGATTTCCAGTGTACATGTTTACATTACAATTTATGAATTTTCCTCATTAAAATAATCTTGGTGTACACAAAGTACTGTTTAACCAGGAGAACTAAAATAAGATTAGAAACCATTGCACTTTCTGTCGCTCAATGGGGCTATTCTGTCTCAGATGCTGTTGTTGTTGTTGTTGTTGTTGGGGCTGTTTGGCCATGGCTCAGAGTTCCAGCGATTTAGTGAAGGAGACCACCCCATGCTCCAGGGGTTGTATGAGTGGCCCATGTCATTGGGGGAAGGTGTGGGTGGCGCAGTGTGGCTGACTATGTCAGTGAGAGTGGAGGAAGTAGGAGGGTTGAAGGAGTGCAGAGTGGAGTCGTTTCCTGTAGACCAGATGGAGCTGCTGAAGGACCAGGGACTGCGTGCATTCCCCAAAATGGACTAAAGACGGGTAAAAAGAGAGAATATGGTAAACTCCTGACCAGCATAGAAACATTATCTGCACTGAAGATAATTTTTATAGAACTGAGGGGAATTCAATTTTGAACATGAAGTATTTCCTTGCCTTTTAAAACAATTAAAAAAAGTTCATAAAATAATTTATTATCTTAATATACAAAGAGCTTAAAAATGACGTTTATAAATAGTAATTCGATTTTTACCAATGCAGAAATTGCCATCACAATGTTAGAGTGTTGTGGGTGGTTGCCAGGATGTAATGCAAATGATAAGGACTCCAGAGTAGCTTTTAGTGTGTTACTATTTGGTTACTAGGGTGTTCTAGGTGGTTAGGTTCCCTCCTTCAATGCAAGTCTATCATAAGTCTGATCATTTAGAAAAGTAACAGCACTCCCTTCCTCAGCAAGCTGCATGACTTTAGGCATGTTGGCAGCACAAACAATAAGGGATGCGCTACTTGCCTTAAGTTTATTACGGGAGGTTAGGGAATTGAACACACCGCTAAGTGTCCTTGGATTTAAGTTTATGCTTTGGAATGAAAAAGTGTCTGTTGAGTGGAGAACCTGATTTCAGCACTCTTCAACGGTATGATCTTATCAATCTCTGCTATATATTAATGCTTGATTGTGCAAGGGAATGTCTTACAGTTGTTGGAGTTGCTGGGGATCCAGTGCTACTAGCCCAAGAATTTGAAGGCTCAGAATCCCAAATGGATGGGGATACTGGAGTGTAATCAGACCAGCTCTGCTGGGGCTCTGAACTCTTTGGAACAGTCATGCCTCTGAAAACTAACAAAGAATACCCAGAGATTTTATATACAATTTATATGTAAACTATTGTTTTTAATTTGAGTCAGTCGGCTTTTGCGTACCTCCAGAGAGGTTGAGCGGGTTGTTGGGTCCAAAAGTAGAGAAAGCATTAACCGGACCAAAACTGGGGCTGTTGGTGTGGTCTATTGGGCTCCAGAGTCCAGAACTAAAAGATGCACAATAACACCATGTACATGTAATATACATTTGTATAAAAGAAGAGACAAAGTTAAATGTTTCATTGCTAAGGTAACACACCTGTCAGAACCATCACTCTCCACTGATGTCATGTGAGACAGTGTCATCTTCCCCAGGCCATCCATCTTACCTGAGCCACTACCACCTGTGAAAACAAGCGCACACACACACAATGACTGCATGCTGCAAAGCAACATTAAAGTTTATCCATTAGGAACATATTTTATAGACAAACTCACCAGGGCTTTTGTCATAGCCAGCAGCTACAGCTGCAAAAGTTGGATTTCCGTTTTGACCAGGCAGGGAGGCCAAATTGGTTAGCTTATTCCCTGGAGCCTTCTTTAAATTAGGCTCGCTATAAAAATATATATAAAAAATAAATAAATCACATATGGATCTCCCTTACATTTTAAAAACAGCTGGATAAAAACAGGGATTGCCCAAATGCCTTGGTTTCACACACCCAAATGTAGTTTGTTTTTAACTTTTTCTGTGCACATTGAGAGGTGTATGAGAAGTGTATGTTTTGAGTCTTGTGTGTCTGAATTACCTGCTGATGTGGAACACACTGTTGTAGCTTCCGCGAGCCACCAGGTTTGGGGAGGTTGGGGGTGGGGAACAAGTTCTGGAGATAACCGAATTGGGTCCTTTCAGGAAGGGGTCTGCATACATGGTCTGCATAGATATCTGCTGAAGACTGTCTGCTTCTAATAAGAAATATGAGATTACGAAACATAATAAACTGACCATGTTTAAATAACACATATCAATAGACTCAAGTGATTAATAAAGTCCAGAGCACTTCAAAGTGCAACAGTAAACAAGATAAAAAGGTTATGTGCCAGATCTTCTTATCATGTTAATTTTGTCACCCATGGCCCTCTACTTTAACAGTAATGGAACGAATGGAGCTGTTATGGCTGGATAGGCATGTGACGCATCAAATTTTCACATCACATTAATTGCTGAAGATTTTATCACGGTATGATAAACTCTCTCTGAAGGATGAAGCGGGAGCTGCGTGAACAATCCAACGTGAGTTTTATTTCTACACTTTTCAGTGCCAACCAACTGCCTTTCAGCAGAACACAAAACTAATGAAGACGTCAGACTTGTGCGTCTCTCTCTCCCCCCCTGGCAGTCTGGACACCTTTTTATCCCTCTCCAGCTCTCCATGAAACACAGAACAGCTGTAAGAGATAATTTCCCACTGGGGGACCATCCGGCCTGCGACTGCGGGGCGTGGTCCAAACAGAAGGTAAAGACCCTCCCAAGCAGATGGTACCAGAGGGTAAGGACTGCCCATTTTATGGCCAGGCACTCCTTTATCGTGCTGTACTTCGACTCTCCACCGAGAGCTTTCGAATAATGTACAGCATGGGGCACTCCTCCCCTCCACTATCTGGGATAATAGAGCCCCTAACCCCTGTCCGACGCTTCCGTCTGCAACAAAAAAGGGAGAAGTCAGGGGAATGCATGAGCACACCACAAATTGCAGCTTTCACCCATGTGAATGCCTGCTGGCATGGCTCAGTCCATGTGACAGGATCCGGTGACCCCTTTTTAGCCATCACTCTTTGAAACTAGCACCAGTCACTATGAGATTCTTTATTACCCCGAACCGCTTTTTTTGTGCTCAGGTAATCGGTAGGGACTGCATAACACTACCCCTGGGGTCATTTCGATATGGTGCTCTATGAGATTCGTATGACCGGGAAGAGATAACACATCGTAAAAGTTTCCTGGCAACCTGGTCACCTCCGTGACTTGTGACGGTGAGAGGTGGCCTCCATCAGGATGACTCAATCAGTGGCTTTTACGATGACATCTGGTCCGAGCTCCTCCCTCTCTGGAAAAAACATTGCCAAAGTCACAGGACAGCCTCTCTCCACAGCTTTAGGAGATTATGGTGGTAAATCTGACATGCTCCACCTCTATCCCTACGTTTAACCTCATAACCGATTTCCCCAGCTCTCAATGTGACCTCAATGGGCCCTTGCCACTTGGCAATTAATTTAGAGCTCAATGTGGGGAGCAATACAAGGACCTAATCTCCTGGTGTAAATTCCCATAGCCCATATTATACAGCTGCCTTTGAAGTTCTTGGCCTGAAGCAAATTCTCCTGTGTTATTTGCCCCAATGTGTGGAGTTTTGCTCCAAGGCCAAGAACGCATTGAATTTAATTTTTGCTGTTTGAAGGTCCCTCCTCCCAATTTTACAGTAGGATGTAGAGCACGGCGCACGGTCAACACCCGTGAACAAAGCGATGCCCACATGCCATCTGCTCTAATGTCCAGAAAAAGGACATTACACAGTTCAGTGTCTTTTCCTGCCCTAAGTGACCTGCCATTGGATTATAATAAGCCATCTCATATAACATTTCCCAACAGCTCTGTGGTATTAACAATTGGGTTGTATCCTCCTTTGAGCATCCTGTATCACTCAATACAACCGATCCTTGATCATTGAAAAATATGGATATGCAAGTGCTGGAGGCATCAATAATCACTTTCAATTGATCAAAGGCATGTTTAAGGGTCTCGTCTTGTGTCTGGTCCATATAGAAAACCCCAGCAGGGAATCCTCTAAGGGCTGGGGAAGCCGAGACTTCTCCCTCCCTTACGTCCTCCTGGCTCCACCTCCCCAGCCAGCAAGTCACACACCACACACAGATGAGCTTTGTTGTAGGACCCATCCACACACATTCCCCTTAATAAGGTAGTAAATGCCGGCCAATTCATTCCCAAGATTAACGGATGGGTGAGACACTATGTTTTTGACCCCAAAATTGAATAGTGACTGTCACTATAGGGTAACTATGGATATCCCTGTGCACACACCTTACCTTCACCCATCGGCTTGCATCCAAAGCCTCGATTGAACCAAGCTTTGGTGAATGGAGGTTTGATTACAGCCTGAATCCACCAAGGCTTGATATGTAACTCCTTAATACTCAAAGGTATCTGGTATGCTCCTGCTCGATCGGGGATGGCCTGTGGCGTGTCGGGGACTCGGACCAAAGTCTCCACCTCCAATGTGGGGCATTGGTCCTGGTAATGCCCAGGTTTCCCTCAGCAGCAGATTCACCAGCCTGCGGAGGATGACCTCTGAATACGCTGCCATATGGTTCTCAGCCAGCTGGAATGCCCCATCTAGCAACACCGGTCGGTGGCACTGGACCCACTCTGCTGTTCCTTTCGGTAACCACGCAATGAACTGGAGACCAGATCAAGAATCTCCTCTGTGTCACGATCTTCAGCCAGCATCCACCTTCGGAAGCCAAAAGGGCTGACCCACTGCAAGACGGCTCTCATACAGATCCTCGTACACCAGGTTGTTGACAAAAAGTTGATGGGCTGTGAGTTAGACTTTCCCAGTCAGCAGCGGCAGTATGTGGACCACCCACTGGGTGTTCGGCCACTTGCACATCTCGGCCATCTACTCGAACAGCTCAATGTATGCTTCAGGGTCATCTTGCTGCCCCATCTTAGCAAGCGTGGCCGTAGTCACGGTTCAGGGTGGAATACCCCTCCTGGGGTACTAAGCTCTGTAAAACCTACTGGACCACTTTTTGAGCCTGGAACAGTGCCTGGAATCGTTGCTCCTATTCCATGCGCAGGCTCATGTTGATGTTGAGCCTGGTGGATGCCGGCAAGGGTCTTGAAGATATCAGCCAGCAGCGAGGACTCAATGACGACGTTTCCTTCAAATAATCCCGGGTTTTGGCCCCACTGTGACAAGGTTCTTTAACTCTCTCTGGAGGAACCTCCATAGATCGGGTGTAATAAAACATATCACATGTTTTATTTCTACACTTTTCAGCGTCATCCAACAAACTGTTTTTAGCACAACATAAAATGAATGATCACAGTCAGTGTTGTGCGTCTCTCTCTCTCTCACCTCCGGCAGTCTGGACACCCTTTTTATCCCTCTCTAGCTCTCACTGAATCACAGAACAGCTTTTAGAGATAATTTCCCAAAAGTGTCAATCCTTACCATTCTTCCTCTCCTGGCCTCACTCTCCACAGACATCGCTCGGTTACGCCCACATCACCATACACGGTATACAATATTATCACCGTAATTAATTATATTTAGATGGTCAATATGCCTGTCACAAGAACTGTCACAACTTACCTGTCCCGCAGGGGAGCGAACGTGTTGGAGATGTTCCCGTTTCTCGCTGGCACTTTTCTGCCACACGTTTTACACAAAGGAAAACCATCTTCAACCAAAAATCCCTCTGCATTTTTATGGAACCCAAAATACTTCCACACTTCTGACTTAACCTTTTTAGGAGGAGGATAAGGGGCAGCTGCATTCCTCCTTCAGCCAAGCTTCTGGTCCACGTTGGTTTTATTTACATCAGAGTGTCATTTGTGCCACATGTGAATCTTGATTCGTGGATTTAAAAAAAACTACTACGCGATCAGAAAAATTAACAAAATTTGCCTAAAAGCTAATATGATAACTATGTTGTACATGTTAATTACGTGATAAACCGTATTACTGAATACCGTCACATGCCTATGGCTACATTTATACATTTATAAATGTAGCCATTTATAAAGATGCAGTCTAATCCAGTTTGCATTAAATGAACCTGCTTGGGAAAACAACTATGTTTGAGATGAGCTTCAAAGAACAGAAAAATCCAGTATCATGCCTAATCGTTAACAATTAAATAATGCTAATTAAGTAATTATGTAAAACGGGCTCATATAATGATTCCAGAGTCATTACTTACGGTTGCCAGTTTTGCTGAGGGGAACATCCCATTCTGGTGGGGGAGACTCTTTCTCCCCTTCTGATCCACTGCTATGGCCCAGCTCCTGCATGGTGCCATTGGAAAGAAACTTTCCAAGTGACAATGGCCGCTCATCCCCCATCTTCCCACTGACCACTATGGAAGACATAATGTTTCAAAACAGGTTCTAGGTGTTATCAGTTTGAGATTTAAAAGCTAAAAACAAATGGAAAAGCTGACATATGACACTTACTTTTGCTCAGAGACCGTGGTTTGGAGACACTGTGAAGTCCTGTATTGGCCAGGGTTTTTGTGAAGGTCTTGCGCTTATCCTGTTTTTCCAGGGGAGTGACGTAAGGGAGTTCTAGAGAACTGTAGAAAAATAGACACTGAAACTATGACTCTATGATTAGAGAAATATTTGTGAAGACTTAAGATTGTGACTGACATTCTGGCCACCCCTAGAAACATTAGCATTAAGCCTGTTGTGTAGAAATGTAGAAATAGAGCCTACATTTAAGCCTACAGTGTAGAAATGGTCTTTATTCATAATCAGTATCCTATGTTATAGGCAAAAAAATATTAAAAACAAGTTTGTTCTGCATCACTAAACAGAATTGGAAAAAGTTATTGTCAAACACGTATGAAACACTCCTTCCTCATTTTCATTGCTTGGACAAAGAGCTAGTCCCATCCCTCACCCAACTTATGCCATTGGTTGAGCCAATTTTATTATGTCCAGCCAAGTCAGGCCACTCAAACAAACAATCCATTTGGTGTGTCTAGTGAAAAATAACTTCAATTTTAAAGACTGAACAAACCTGGATTTCTCCGCTTGGTTCTCCTTCTTTGTGGCTAATTGTTTCTTATTTTTTGGTTTGGTAGGGTAGGGAGAGATTTCTTCTTTTCCATTGTCCATTGTCACGGTTTTGCCTTTCACCTTCACTGGCTCCTGGTTAATATGACATATTATACAATATAATATATACAATATAATCAAATAGAACATATAAAATATATGCCTTACAAAACAAGTTCTTGGAATGTTTTGGCGATAGTGTAATGTATATATGTGCATACCTCTTTAATATTGGCCTCCACGTCTGGGTTAGAGGTCTCTGTGGTTGTAGAGGAGCAGTCATCATTGTCTGCCAGTGGCTCTTTTGAATCTTCTCCTTGAGTCTTTCCCTTTGTTTTCCTCTCTTTCTCCTCTTTTTTTTTAAGAGCTTTTGTTTTAGTCTTCACTTTCCCTTTTATTTCAAGCACTTAAAAAAAAAAAAAACACTAAAGTAAATTACAAGTAATATTCAGCATTTAGCAAATTACAACAACATCTGGGACACGTACTTGAACCATTTACCTCCCAAAGCATCTGAATTACCTTTGTTTTGTAATGACTGTTGTGAATTCTGTTCAGAAGACACATTAATGGCAGGAGACTCAGGCCTGTCAAGGTCTTTATCCATGGCAACCAGGAGTCTGTTGTAATCATGATCCTCTGTACTGTGGGACCTGTTGGACTGTGAGGGTCCTGAGCTCTGGAGGTCTTCTTGGAGGCCTGAGCCCTGGTGTTGCTGCTGCTGTTTGGAATTCCGGGCCTTACGGTTTGTCAGCTGGTTGAGTCCCTGGCCACTATCTTTATTGAGCGAAAAGGTGGAGGAGTGCATAGATCCAGAGCGGCCTGAACCAGATCTGGGCTTGCTTTCTGGCAGAATGCCATTAGAATTGGAGATCAGACCACTATGCCGTCCCCCAACCCGCCCGCCACCGCCTGACCCGTACATTCCTCTTGTGGAGTTCTGGTTTGAGTCAGCAAAATCATTTAAGCTGCAACAGATAAAACACTCTTTAAAACTCTTCACATAAAATTGTGGCACATAGCGTAACAATGTAAAATAACTTCACTTACTTAGCATCACTTTGAATTCGTACAATTTCCCTGAGATCAAATGGTTTTCCAGTCTCCATGGGAGAGTTAGATTCTATAGACAACCGTCGTTTGAAGGGCTCCCATATTCCTTGGGCCTCCAGATAGGCTGTGGCGATGACCAGTAAGAACATGGAGCTAGAGAAATATCAGATTGTTAATCATCTATTGATAGAGAGATTTAGCAATCTACTTTAGTGAACCCATTCGGGAAACTGGTACACCATTGTGGTCATACACAATCAACAAATAGAGACACCATACATTATTAACAATACAAAATGTACACAATATCTATGGAAAGAATGATTGTAAACCCCAGGGTGTTTAGGCTTTGTTCACAATCAATTCACAAATCCAGACAAGGATGGATAGTGAAATAAAATTTGACTCAACATGATTAATATGGTTTGAAATCTGATTTTAATAAAAGTTTCTGAAATCCTTTTTAGTCTGAAATTTTTTTTTAGGTATGATTATGTAAAACACTTATCAGGGACACAACTACCCATTTACAGAGGTGTATGCAATATCAACGGCTGCACACCATGGGGGCTGGGGAGAGATAGGGTGTTACATACTAACAGTTTACTACTTTCAGTTGTTCTAGAAGACAGTCAACTGACAAAGCTCAAGCTTAAGCAAAATTATGTACAGTGTGAACAAAGCAGGCTTCAGAAATCTTTTCTAACAGTGATCAGATACAAGAAATCGGATATGAGAAATGAGACCTCATAATGAGGGAGATGATGATGTAGAGCTCAAGCTCCCAGTTGGGCCGGGGAAGAGTCTCTGCACACACTGCCAACATGTGATATGGCAATGAGGCATTCAGCATGAACACAAACACTGAGCCCCCCGCAGTCACCAACTTCAGCTCCCGGATCACTCGAGATGATGTGAAATCTGGTGTAAACCTGCATGAAATCAGGAGATAATAGGTTTGTATAACAGTCAGACTTATTCATGTTTAGTCTTTGAAGTCAAACTCATGGATAGGACTTTAGGTAAAAACATTAATCATCTATAACAGTAAAAAAAAAAAAAAAAAGTGCTGCACTGGTACTCTTTTAAAAAGTAATAAAATTACTCACAGTATGATGAGGTCTTTTGAAGTGTTTGGGTTGAGTGTGAATTCTTCACAGTTGAGAACTTTGAATCCATAGCCCTCACATGCATTGCCACTGATCTCCATAGATCGGGTGTAAATTGGAAGAAGCCCTGTATTCTCCAGCCTGAAAGTCCTTCGAAGGGTAAAGTTTGGTTCCTTGGATTTCACTTCAAGACACATTGAGAAAAATACGTTTTTTTTTTTTTCATGATTATTTTAATAAAAAGGCATGAAATCTCAAATTAGTTTAAAATAATGAAAACATTTAACATGCTCTGAAGGAGAGAAAAAGCTTCTTATAGTCCTTATTGAAATATGGAGTCTGTAATTCTTTAAAATTACCAGTCTTTTATGGGGATAATTTTAACAAAAACTCGTAAAAGGCCCATTTAAAGAGATTACTAAAGGAAATGGCTTTTGTGAATATGCACATGCAATGACTCGGGGTGTAACTAGGGATCTGCAAAACGACTAATTTAACTGACGTTTGAATGAAAATGTTGAAGTCGTCTAGCCTAAAAAGAAACAAACCTTTAGAAAACAGTGCTTGTGTGACCAATTTAAAATACTTAATCATTTTCAAATCCAACGCTAAACTCCACTGAAAAGGGGCATTCATTTGCGACGTGCTCACCTTGCATTATAATCATTGTACATTAAATAAAGAACATGATACGAGCTTTCACTGAATCAACGTTAAAGGGAAATTTATTGAAAACAATTGAATGAATAGTGTAGGACCAATAGAGCAAAACCCAGCCTGTTCTAAATGGAATTCACCAAGCAAAAGTTACTTCATATATTAAAACAATCAGGACATTGTTGAAAATAATTAACAGGTAGGCCAAGCAAAATCTACAAGAGAAAAAAAAGAAATTGCTGAAAAGTCGCACGTATTTCACAACGCGCAGTCGTGCATTAGCCATTGATCTAATATTACAGCTGTTTGATAAAAACGTTAACCAATAACAGTTAGGATGTAAAAAAAAAAAAAAAAAGCTATAGAATAGAAAAAATAGGCCTATGATGTAGCCTACAACAAACCTAATGTATTCTAAACATGAAGTGCACACAGAATAAAAGATAGTTTATCCAGTTAAGCAGTCTGCACCTCATTGAATATAGCCTTATTAAATCAGCAGATAAAAACTAAACCTAGGCTAAGATTCATTTTCTAGGCTACTTAAAAGCATACATTTTTTATGAGCAAAATTTAAATGTCATCATGGTCCGGTGAAAGACGGTACTTGACTGACCTGAGGCTGCTATCCTGCACTTGAAAATGCCTGCACAGCGGAAAAATAACATACAAGCACGCACAGATTTAAAGATGACTCAAATGTGAAAACCTCCATAGGGACTTTCAAACGTTTGGAAATCCGTTTCCCGCACCACCACTGAAGTGATTTCATAACTACTTTGTTGAGTTTGCTTGTCTAGCGAATGGACATTTTCCTGCACAAGCCTTGAGTGAGAGAGGGAAGCACGTGCAGCATAAGGGGAAATTAATCCAGATATCCTCTTTTTTTTATATATATATATATATATATATATATTTTTTTTATTATTCTATTTAAAATATGTAACATTAATATGACAGTAATTTAAGAGATAGATTGCTGACTGCTGATTTGCTCTGCAATGTGATTCAAGTTTACTGCAACTGTAGTTAACATCTGGGAAGGGCTCAAGATACACTTCGCAATCAGAACTGTGATATAATAAAATGTACCATCATCTCATATTTCTGCCCAGCTCAGGCTGAGTCACACATGCGCTTCACTCTGACGGAAGTGCAAAAGGGTCAGCAATCCTCATGGTAATAGATCTACATGATTTAACATGTAATGTCTGTTCAAGCACACTTTAATAAAGCTCACTTTAATAAATCACAGCCTTTTGTCACCATGTAAGCGATTGTAATACAAGGAGCACCAGGAGTGAGACTTAAAGAGTTAAGGGTTCTTGCATCTGCTCTGCCCAAGAGAAAATGTAAGTTTACAGTGGTTTTAATGCAATATTAATCCTAATTAATACTATCTACTATAAAACGCTGACTATTATGTAAAATAATGCTATAGAGAAATATAATCCTAATGTCATATGTAATATCTAATTTGATTTCATCAAAAATTTAAGTAGAGCTTCATTATTGAAATGGATAAGCATCACTTCCATTAAAATGTACTTTAAAAAAACACATACACACAAAAAAAAAAACATACTTTGATGTAATCAGTGACCAAACAATTTTAGAAAAATAAAGTATTAATGTAGAATATTTTTAGCCAAGCATAATTATGAATATTTCTATTCTGGTATCACTATTGCCCTGTTCTGGGTGGATTTTTAGTCCCAGTACATATCTGATGGATCATAATGCACTTTAATAAACAGTATTTTAAGTTTTAAAGGAAAGGAACTATTTGTTCATGTTTTAAAAGTACTAAAATACTTTCAATCTTGATTCAGGCTTTTTAAACTCTAAATTCAAGATAAGTTAAATGGGCGGGGTGTGTGACGCTGGCACCAGGGCAGCGTGTTAAAGGTAGGTTTTAGGGCAACACTGCGAGGCTACTGGCCCGATGGTGGGAACGTGGATCGATTTTGGTCTCGCAGCTCAAGGTCTGGGGCTATTGGCCCCGGCTGGCCAGTTGATAGGCCTGGCTCACACTGGCCCGATAGTGGAAAAGCAGCTAAGAACGTGCAAAATGATTGTCAGGCGAATGCACAAAGTCTTGTGATTGGCTGATTAAACAATCAGTCACATTTTAGTTTGCATTTAACACAGTCTGGTGTTGTCACAGAGACCAGTGAGATATTCCAGGACACTTATTTCAGTGATATCTTTCAGGGAGAAGAAATATTTTCTATATACCATTTCACAAAAATTAAATAAAAAAATAAATAAATAAAAAAATCGCTTGCGGCCCCTTTTAAGTCAACTAAAAACTACTCTTATTTCTACTTAATGTTTTAGGATGCTCACCTTCTAAACAGTCTCTGAGGAATGTCTCGGTAAGTTTAAACCTTAATGAGCTGCCAAGACCTGGGGCTTTACCAGCTAGCTTCAGACTCTCTGTGGTGCCTTGACCATGGACCATGATCAAATCTACTACAGTCAGGTTGTTTCTGTGTAAACACGAATGACAATGATAAATTGGGGATTGTATTGCCATTCTACTCAGATTGTTCATTTGGCACATTATGCTCACCTGACGACCAGCAGAGAGGAGACACTGTGATTGTTGATGGGTCTGAATCTCACATTGAAGGACTTCACCTCCCCAGGCATAAGGAGTAAGTTGTATACATAGGGCCGAATCAACCCTTCAGCAAATCCTGTGGAGCTCTTTATTACTGAAGACTGACACACAAATAAATAAAACATTAGCTGCCTAGAGACAGCAAAACCTGGGATCATGAAAATAAATGTGCAAGGTCAAGTAGAACAAGCTAAGCTGTCTGAACCATACAATAAAATGTCAGATCAGGGTAACAAAAAGTACTTACTTGGTTTTTCTGGACCTGAAATTCCAGTGTATTTATGTCAATGTTGATGTTAGACAACATTTCTACTTGGAAGCTTTAAGGGACAAGGAAAAGAGACATCAGACACCTGCTATTCAGAAATCAGTGTGTTGTAAAACAAGACATCATACCAATATGAAACAAAGCATTCACTCATGTTTCTTCACTCAGTGGTGATTTACCTATCAGCAAGTTTTCCTGTGAACACTGAGGGATTCGGGTAAAAAGCCACAGGAAGAACTTGAACATAGACTGGGACGTTGGCAGGGTTTTCTAGAATCACTACTTCTTCCTTTGAAAGACAAAAGTTCTATCAGGACAATATATTTTACTTGAGTAAAAATATAGCTTCTTTTTATTTTTTTACACAGCCCCAATGGAACACTTGATTCTAATTGGTCAATAGTGGCATTCTGTGGTCAAAAATTTTTGTGCAATATTTTTTTTTATTTTGTCAAACTATTTTGTCTTCCTAAACTGTAAAATGTACAGTTTATCTACACATCCGTGGTAGTTTCACATCCTTTGTATCTCTCTGATAAATCTAGCTTCTATTTTAATAAAATATTTCATTTTATGACCGTTCGTTTATTTGTTAAAGTGCCATGTAAAGTAACCAAATTGGCCCGGTTCCTAGGGAGGCTAGTGTCACATGGGGTAACCTCCTCGTGTTCACGATTAGTGGTTCTCGCTCTCAGTGGGGTGTGTGGTAAGTTGTGCATGGATTGCGGAGAGTAGCATGTGCCTCCACATGCAGAGTCTCCGCGGTGTCATGCACAGCAAGCCACGTGATAAGATGCATGGACTGACTGTCTCAGAAGCAGAGGCAACTGTGACTTGTCCTCCGCCATTCGGATTTAGGTGAGTAACCGCGCCACCACAAGGACCTGCTAAGTCGTGGGAATTGGGCATTACAAATTGGGGAGAAAGGAATTAAAATAAAATAAAACATAAATAAATATGTCCACTTGCATACACTTACAGAGGAGCTGTTGGTGTTTGTGAGAGGGAAATGAATTTGTTGTGATGAGTTGACCAGCGAGGGCCACGTAAGCTGTGCTGAGATTCTGGCCTGCACGTTCTTCTGAAGATCTGTGTTCACTTCGAAAAAAGCTTCAACCCTGAACAAACGAGAATCATGGTCACAAAATTATGCAAAACATTCACTGTGTGGTTATCAAAATGAATCTGCTTTCAAGCTCAGAGAGTAGCAGACTTACTCAAGGCCTGATTGCTCTTTGAGCTCTCTCCATCTTTTCAGGAGCCGCTGATGTAGATCTACATCAGCATCCCATATGTCCTCCTGCATAACCAAACCATGAGGCCTGGACTCCGCTGCAGCCAAAAACATACAGGAAGCATATTCAGTGAAGCACATAAAAAAACAATTCAGAATAAAAAAAATAAAGACTCAAAGCATTGAACAAAAAACATACATTTCAGCACAAACGGCAATCCCACATAACAGTGATCACCGCACTGCAAGCTAGCATCAAAATAAATGTTTGCTATCTGGAATATGAGAAAAAAATCTGAGGTTAATTTCAAAGACATAAATCACAACTTAATTCAAAATATGCTAGTTTTAACTTGTATTGTTGTAGTTCACAAACACACTGTAGGCAGGTGCATTTTAACTCAGTTGATTTAGTACGGTTTTATATAGCTGTACTTGGTCTGGCACCTTGGACTTTCGTCTGGGTTCCAACTCCACTTTGTTATTGCGAAGTCGTTTGAAGTAAAACCGGACATCCTCGGTGAGAGAACGAATTTGTTGAAGCCTTACTTTCTGTGAAAATGAACTCTGGATGCTGAACCCTTGGTGAACTACTTTTCCCTATAAACAAAACACATTAAAATACATAGCTGATGTACTTTGAATGGCTTGAAGAAATTATCTAATGAATGGTCTCTCTTGTCATTAAAAATAACAGTGGTTTGCAAAACAGTTTAAGTATGTACATGGTGCTGGACACACAGAGTTGTGTTCAAACAGTGCCTGGTGGTAGAACAGGTGCGTTTGAACCATTATTCAATTTTTATTATTTTTTTAAATGGAAAAACATACTGGAATTAAATACAAGAAAACTCACCGGAAAGGAAGGGGGAAGAATTATGTGTTTGGGTGAACAGCTTAAAGTTCCTACCGCTATGAGAGCCTTTACAGGGATGGTCAATATCTGTAAAATATACCGATAAACTGTAGGTTTGGGGAGCACTGCGGATGGTTGCTATTGTGGTATTTGAAATAGAGATCCACATGCACAAATTCACAGGTTCTGGATGGACCACATACCTCATAGTCTGTTGTAATGTGTACTGCTCCATCATAGACTCCTTCTAAAGCTTTAGCCACCAAAGTCACTTTAAACGCTGCATAATAGCCTGAGGCTAAGATTACCTGCAAGGAAACAGATCAGAAACACTATAGTTATGATCACCTACACATACAAATGACAGTCCTGTAGGCATCCTGCTTTTCACACATGCTTGCTGGATCACAACTGCATGAAAAGGAAAAAAAATCCCATCAAGTCTTCTATTCACTTTTACAACATGGAAAACATGGCATATGTAAGGAATAATTGACAACAGACCACTAAATTGTTGAAAATGCACACCCGAGGTGGTAATGCGGTCACGATGTGCAGCTTTCGAAACTCGAGTCTCAATATGTGTGTACGTGTGTGTGCGTATGTGTGTGAGTGTAAGTGTGTAAGTGTGGGGGAGACGAGGGTGCACGAGGGCTCGTTTTAACCGAAATTGAAATAAATTTAAGATATTTTAGACATTGTTTGACATTCTTAACTGATTTACTTTAACCAATGACTTTGTTTATATGTTTATTTTGTTGTGGTTTTACTTTGAAATAACTGAAATAATTTGGCGAATTGATATGGAACCGTTATTCGGTCAAGACCTGGAACTACTTTATAGACGCGCATTTACTTGAAAAATAAATGCACACCTTAGAACGTCCGTGAACCAATAAGAATGAAGCATTCAACAGACCCGTGGTATAAATGCAGGGAATCCCCTTACAATAAGGTGCTCCTGGCTATACTGATCATTAAATACTGGAATGTAGGCATGTCATAAAATATCGATAAGTTGATTATTGATTGGCACATTATTTTATCAATATATTTTTGAGGCATGAATATATTAACATTCTTCTGTGTAATGTCTGGCGTAATAGCATTGGGGGAACAAAAGGGGGCGATAAAACATTTACTGAAGCAGGTCACAAGGCACAGGTATCACAACATAGGATGGGTATTTTAGAACTCCTTGCACCAGACGCATGACACAACTATAGAAGCTTTTTCTACTTCTACAAAAATGAAAGTGACATTCAAGAGTATGCAAGTTAGTGTTTAAAAATTGTTTAAACTGCGCAAACTGAATGATCAGAAATTATTATGAAATTTCTCTTTTTGTGTCTTTGAAGAGATTTCATTCAAGCTGTAAAACCCCAAAAATATATACTTGTAACTGAAAATACATTGTGTAGTCTATATGAAAGATACATATACAACATAGATCATCCAGTTATGGCTTGAGTTAATAATCATTGTCCTTTGATAACGATTTGTCAAATTGTAATGGAAAACTACGCTCCATGGCGCTGCAGATTTATGAGCAGCATTGAAAGACGGCGAGTCTGCGCTGTGCATTGTACCTTCATAGAAAATAAGTATTTTAAATTTTAGAATGTGCCATGATGTCTGCCAGACGCATCCGGTGTGAGACCCCCTTTAATGTTCACACTTAACCAAAGTTGTGTTGAGAAATATGTTTGAAAAAACTAACTCTATTGTGCAACGGGTATATATTTTTTAAGCAATGTGAAATTTTCAGATTATCGATGCATGAAAAAGGCATAAACCACAAGCCTACTGGAATGTCACAATGTCAAAATAGCAGTGTGGAATAACATACTCCCTCTGCTGTCTCAGGTGAAAACAACAGGGTCAGAGTAGCTTGCATGTAAATGTAATGTTATATGTAATATAATGTGCCTCACCCAGCTTAGTATATCCCTTATATTATGGTTTTCGGCCCCTTTTACACAATAAATGCTTGATCATAACTTCTGCCCTTGCAGGAACCCAACAACCACAATGTTGCAATACTTCTGCAACTTAACCGCAAGTACGGACTTGCAAGGATTTTGTCAGAAGTCATATGACTGCCTTCAGATACAATCAAATCTGTATACTGGGACTGCAATATATGGCTCCTTTTAGTAGCACAATTACTGATAAAGTTATGACGTTTCTAATCTATAAAAAAAATTAGAAATAATTTACAAACCATGACATGTGAATTAAGACCACAACATTTGCACATTTTACAAAGCACTCCAGTGTGCTTGACCAAAGAAGGTATATAAACTTCATATTTCTGAGATACAGATAAACATATTTGTTACAGAATATTATCAGTTAAAGCTCCATCTACAGACTCTGTGGCATGCTGTTAATTAACCCAGAAAATGTCATGTTACGACCAGTTCAAAAGCAATTTTTTGGAAGAAAAATATTGTGAAGTATTTTAATACTTTGAAACAGATGTTTAAAGACCACTACAAGATAGAGGAAAAATTTACACCTGCTAGATTTTTATAAAACACAAGTTGTGGTAATGGACAGTAGTAACAGTGATTTATTGAAAACTGCACTCTTACAGTTTTGTACTGGGCAGCCGAGGTGTTTTGGAGTTCTCGGATTCTGCTCAGTGCTACACTTCTGTTCCCTCTTTCCGTGTTAAGCAACTCCATTGACAGACTATCTCCTGTCACCAACCATGACTTTATCTCCAACTGCAAGAACAAAATATATTTCTTAAAACAACACAATAATAGAGAAAAGGCCTTTCTGTCCTTATTGCTCACTCCAATGCCATGTAGTAATTTTTTTTTGCTCACCCTTATGTCCTTCCACACCCGTATGACTTTCTTCTATCAGAAGGATCAAAAAAAGTAGACTGTCAGGCAGAATGTTAGGGATGGGGAAAAAGCACAAAACTTCTTGCGTTTTCCACAGGAGGAAAAGTAGTCATACGGGTTTGGAAACCACATAAGGGTGAGTAGAAGACAGAATATTTATTTTTGGTAAATAAAACCTTTCAGGTTTAAAAGAAACTATGTAAAACTCAAATAATTTCTATATGTGACTATATGTCACAAATATACTATATATATATATATATACACACTGTCTTTTGACATCGTACCTCTATTGGGTTGCTGTTGAACACCACAAACACCAAACTGCTGGTGTCTGTGGCACTTAGGACACCAAAGTCCAAGATGTGCTCTCGAGGACAAGGAGGAAGAACAATGGGCTAATAAATGAGATAGAAAACAGCAACCTTAACAGTTTTCTGACCATTTCACGGTCTCTGTACTGAAAGAAAGTTAAATATGACCTCATTGTCATATGTAGGCCTAGGGCACACAAAATCTACCGAGCTGCCTACCTAGACAGCATTTTTGGGCATCGTTTTAATATTAAAATCTTGCCTTGCCTGAATGTTCCAACATTGAAAACAAACAAAGACATAAAAAGTGGAATTTATGTGGAAGGAGGCTTCATTAACATGCAGAAATGTTTGTGTCTGTAGCAGTTTTAATGTACCTCCAGGAAGCCTGTGTAGGCCCTGACTGGCAGGTGAAATTTAGATGCATTGGTGATTAGGAGGATGTTGCTGTCGATGTGGATGGAGGGTCGTACTGGTCGAAAAAGTAGGTAGAAAATGTAGCGCGACTCATTGGGAGGGATAAGTACTGGCGTACTGAAATTTAGCACCTGAAAAAAAAAAAAAGAACAAACATCATGTCTAAAGGGCCACAAAAGTCAGCTCACAAGTCTGAACACCATCATTCACAGTCTGAAAGACTGAATTACATTGAACATAGTCTTGGCCTCCTCAGGCAAAGACACATTGTGGATGCGTATGGCAAAGTTGAAGGTATTGGTGAGGTAGATGGGCCTGTCCACTGGATCTACTGGGCTGTCTCTGATGTGGAACAGGGTGGCTGTGTGGTCGAAGCCCAGGTACCTGTGGAACATTGGAAAGACAACAGAAAAATGGCAGCTTTAAATTGTCACCTAAGCATCATATGAAATACACTGTGAATTAGTTGCCATAGTTCTGTAGTTGCCAAATCTAATCTACACTGGTGAACATGAGGAATTCTTACCCTTCTAAAACCTCAGCTTGGTAAGGGATTTCAAGTTTTGAGTAGCTTTTCTCTTTTGCTTTCACTGTTATTTTCCCAGAAAACTGGTCTGATCTTCTTGCTTTAGAAGCTGAAAGCATCAAACAAAACGAACATCTGTAAACAAACACTTTCCTCAATGCAAAACAATTAATACGGATGTGTAAAAATAAGCATACACAATAATGTCCTGCAAAAAAAGCTGCTTAGCTACTTTGAAGATTTGAAGCAGCTCACTCATAACATTTGAGTTAATAATAGGCCCACACAGAATCTGCACCCCGGGGCTGATGCCTCATTATTTTGCTGATATAATCATCAAATCAATACAGAGAAGTAACTGATGGGTAATCTATAAGACTCCACAATAGGCCATTCTGGATTGAAAAAGTCACAAGTCATGCTTAAAGGAATCCTGTTCCAATATTGATACCTCTGAAAAGGACAGTGCTTACCATCAAAACTAATACTTGCGACTTTGGTATATCGGCTCTCTCCTGCTTTTAGCGTGATTTGCTTGAACTCAACTGCGACAGCTTCATTAGATGGAGTTGGCCGAACACTCTGTACAAAACAAAACATATTCAAGTAATGGTTCACACAATAATGAAAATTCTCATAATTTAATAATTTACTCAATCCTCATGCCATCCAAGGTGTGTACGTACGTACTTCTCAGAACACAAACAAAATTTTTTAGGAGAATATCTCAACTCTGTTGGTCTAGATAAATGCAGCATAAAAATAATCCATATGACTCCAGTGTTTTAGTCCATCTTCTGAAGCGATCCAATGGGTTTTGGGTGAGAACAGACCAAAAAATAACTCCTTTTTCACTATAAATCTTGACATCATCAGTCTCCTTGGCGATCATGATTTCAAGCTCGATTACACTTCCTAGTGGACTCTGTGTATGCATCAAGCACTAGACAGTGTAATCGAGATGAAATCATGATTGTGCCTAGAGACTGCAATGGCAAGATTAATAGTGGAAAAAGGAGTTACAGTTCAAGTCAAAAGTCATTGAAACATTTTTTTTTTTTAACCACTCCACAGATTTCATATTAGCAAACTATACTTTTGGTAAGTCATTTAGGACATTTACTTTGTACATGACACAAATAACTTTTCCAACAATTGTTTATAGACAGATTGTTTCATTTTTAATTGACTATATCACAATTCCAGTGGGTCAGAAGTTTACATTAAGTTAACTGTGCCTTTAAGCAGCTTGGAAAATTCCAGAAAATTATGTCAAGTCTTTAGGCAATTAGCTTCTGATAGGAGGTGTACTGAATTGGAGGTGTATCTGTGGATGTTATTTTAAGGCCTACCTTCAAACTCAATGCCTCTTTGCTTGACATCATGGGAAAATGAAAAGAAATCAGCCAAGGCCTCAGAAAAAAAACTGTGGACCTCCACAAGTCTGACTCATCCTTGGGAGCAATTTCCAAATGCCTGAAGGTACCACGTTCATCTCTTCACACAATAATGCGCAAGTATAAAGACCATGAGACCACACATTCATCATACCACTCAGGAAGGAGATGCATTCTGTCTACTAGAGACGAACATAGTTTGGTGCGAAAAGTGCAAATCAATCCCAGAACATCAGCAAAGGACCTTGTGAAGATGCTGGTGGAAACAGGCTGACTAGTATCTATGTCCACAGTAAAACAAGTCCTATATCAACATAACCTGAAAGGCTGTTCAGCAAGGAAGAAGCCACTGCTCCAAAACTGCCATAAAAAAGCCAGACTACAGTTTGCAAGTGCACTTGGGGACAAAGATCTTATTTTTTGGAGAAATATCCTCTGGTCTGATGAAACAAACATTGAACTGATTGGCCATAATGACCATTGTTATGATTGGAGGAATAATGGTGAGGCTTGCAAGCCAAAGAACACCATCCCAACTGTGAAGCATGGGGGTGGCAGCATCATGTTGTGGGGGTGCTTTGCTGCAGGAGAGACTGGTGCACTTCACAAAATAGATGGCATCATAAGGTAATCATAAGGGCATCAACAAAATAATGTGTATATATTGAAGCAATATCTCAAGACATCAGCCAGTAAGTTAAAGCTCGGTCACAAATGGGTCTTCCAAATGGACAATGACCCCAAGCATATCTCCAAAGTTGGGCAAAATGGCTTAAGGACAACAAAGTCAAGGTATTGGACAGACCATCACAAATCCCTGACCTCAATCCGAATTTGTGTGCAGAACTGAAATGCGTGTGCGAGCATGGAGGCCTACAAACCTGACTCAGTTACACCAGTTCTGTCTGGAGGAATGGGCCAAAATTCCAGCAACTTATTGTGAGAAGCTCGTAGAAGGCTACCCAAAATGTTTGACCCAAGTTAAACTATTTAAAGGCAATGCTTCCAAATACTATCAAAGTGCATGTAAACCTCTGACCCACTGGGAATGTGATGAAAGAAATATAAGCTTAAATATATAATTTTCTCTACTATTATTCTGGCATTTCACATTCTTAAAATAATGCAGTGATCCTAACTGACCTAAGACAGGGAATGTTTTCTACAATTAAATGTCAGGAATTGTGAAACACTGACTAAATGTATTTGGCAAAAGTTTATGTAAACTTCTGACTTCAACTGTATATGTTCTCACCCAAAATCAATTAGATAATATTAATTTATTTGATGCCCTTTATTATTTTTTTATTTTTTTTTAAGCTCCAAGTTTTAGTCACCATTCACTTGCATTGTATGGATATATTCTTCTAAAAATATTTGCTTGTGTTCTGCAGAAGAATCTGGGATGGCATTAGGGTGAGTAAATGATAAGAGAATTGCCATTTTAGGGTGAATTATTATTATATGAGCCCTAAGAAGCAAGATATTGTTAATTAGTTTAACCAAAAACCTTGCTAGACCTACAAAACAAAGCTTACCATGATCGATACATCTTTTGCTCCTGAATTTAATAGATGCAAATTCAGTTGTTTTGGTCCATCTGTATAGTTGAAAAGAAAAAATGAATTGTTTCTTTTTTTACAGTGTCTGTTTCCTGCAAACTGATTTGCCTTTTCTTTGAACCTGCAGTCAAATTAAGTGTAAAAAGCACACCTTGCGATCGAAGTGTACCAAAGTCCAGCATCTCTGTGGATGAGTATATACCAGGAGCTGGGCAGATGCATAAAACGTAATGAGTCAGAGATAAAAGAACACTGAACATATGTTACTAGTCAGACAGGGTGATCAGGGTGACTTCAACTGACCTGTGGTGACTTCTACCTCCACAGGGAGGATGATAAACTCGTCCTCGTTTGATGCATTAGTTTTAATTCTGATGAAGGCTGTGTGGTTGTCAGCATCTCGAGAAGAGAAGCTGGCTCTCATAACTCCCTTAGTCTCAAATGGAGCAATCTCCTATGAAACAAAGATTTAGCATATAAATCTGAAAATTAATAATAAGTAAGGGGTAGCATAATCAGCCGGTCATAACCAATGTCCAATCAGATCCCATTTTTAAGAGAGCTTTGTATTAAGAAATTGTGCAATGACAGTGATTAAGAATAATTATAAATCACATCTAAGTGAACAAATAGGGCTCTAACATGTAAATATTAATTTCAAGTAACTCCAGAGATCTTTAAAAAATGGTCTACTTTCAGTCATTCTGGATATGTAGATTTAAAAAAGATTTTGATGCTTACCCATAATGGTTTTGTGCCACCCTGCTGTCCAGTAGGCAGCTCTAAATGTAGGTCTCCTCCACTGGTGTACATTTCTACAACCTGAACCCAAAAACACCATGTTGAGGAGAAGGAAATATGTGGATAAACAGAATTAACTATTTTTCCCATATGACTAATACAACAGAACATCACTTGAAGTAGAGTTTTGTATACCTGGAGTGGTTCACTATGTGGGTTGAAGATACTTATGAGTGGTGAGAAGCTACTATTTACTGGAACTCTGGCCCCTACAAAGGGCCTGAGTCTGTAGGGATTTGGGATGCCCACACCAAACACCTAAGCGAGACAATTCATGTTCACAGATCATTCCATTAAAAGAGGCAAACATGATGTTCATGAAACTTTAATACAAGACAGTGCATGCAATTTACCTGGTATGTAAACACTCCATGATGGGATGTGTTAATAAATAAGGTATTTTCTACATTCCCTACTACTCGAGCTAGAAACACCACATCAAACGAGGTGTTGCCTCCAGGTGGAATTATCTGTAAATAAACAATGGTGGAGAGTGTTACTTCTATGCAGGCGGATTAATGCAAATAACTACAATACATTATGGGCTGAACGTGATATTTAAGAGAGCCAAAAAAGCAAATCACAAGTTTATGTTTGCTGACCGCAAGCCTGGCCAGGCACAAGTCATTAGAGTGGAGCTGATTTATGCAGGTGTCAGGAACAGGTGGGAAAAGTTTAATTTATAACTCCCTAGAGTGTGAGCACACACTCAACCCACACACACACACACACACACACACACACACAAAAAGCTTTAATTAGAAGTTTCAGCAAGGCCACGGGCCTGCTGTTTCACTGATGTCAATGTGTGTGTAAGGGTGACGGTCACTGAGCCTGTTTACATGCACACCATTATGCAGATTATTCTAAAATCAGCTTTTTAAAAATAAAATCTGACAAGGCAAGAAATCCATGTTTACATGACATTTGAAATAAATTGCGATATTCTCTACTTTTGATGTGAAACCGCAACGAGTCATGCGCTCAACATGTCTGCTAGGGCTGTCAAAATGGCTGAAAAACTCAATTTGAATTTCTTAAATAATAGTCATATTCAAATTATATTCGAATCCTATAGACATTACTTTATGTTTGAGGAAAAAGTACTGTATTGTCTCTTAAACCCACAAGAGGGCACAAGTGAGTGCAATGAGCAAATATAATCCAAATCAAGCATCACATTTTTTATTGAAATTAAATGTTATGACTTTGTTTAAAGTGCATAACGTTTTAAACAATTGTTCATAGATCAAAGGAAATTGAGGTAACAAAAGTGCATATAAGTGGAAGAGCATCAGTAATATGAGAAAACACGCTTCAACAGACAGCATAATGTATTATGTTAACACAACATGTCAAACTGTTATTCTAAAACTATCCACTCACTCATACATCTACATATTGTTTGTCAAAAACACTAGACGGTCAACTTGATCTGCAGCTAGGGCTGAGCTCTGACCGATGTGCCAGTAATACCCTGGACTGTTTTAATAATGGCCTCTTGTCATGAATTTCTCGAGAAAACTCTTCGGGATGAGAAGACTCTTTGGGATGAGAAGACTCTTTGGGATGAGAAGACTACATGCTTGTTCTCAGGTTAGATGTTGTGGAGTGATATAGCAGTAGTTTCTTACACAACTTACAAATGACGTTGGTTTTGTCAACAATTTCGCCTTCGATACTCCAGAAATCGAAGAACTTTTAAGATGCACTTTTAAGATGTTTTGGTCCTCTCCGACTCAGATCAATTATCAATGCAGCTGCGCCGCATTTAATGGGCTGAACAGGATAGGCTAACAAAAACAAACCGCGTCAGCTATCTCATCATGTTTCGCGCAAATTCTTTTTTTAAATTCAACGAATATTCAAAATCCAAATTTTAATTTGACAGCCCTAATGTGCACACATTGGATGAGACGGTAAGAACACTGGGTAAGGTGTTTACACTTTTTTCGTAAGCGTTGTCCATTTATTAAGCATAATCGGTGTAAGAATGTGCATGTAAACACGCATAGTGACTCCATTTACACATCTAAAATATTAAAAGAAAATAGGTGCCCCTAACTACTGCCCTAATTAGATGAGCTGTGGTGTGAGCTGAGATATTTATCAAAGGAGGTTTATCTCTTTGAGGTTTAGTCATGTTCTGCGCCTAAGAGGAAGATGAGGCATTATCCCCACACATCCAGCAGCTGGGCACACAAGCTAGAAAAACATATCTTCTGTTTTTATTGTTATGTTTGAACAGGAAGTTGTCATGAACAAAATAGTCTAAATACATCGTAATCAACAATGAGCCTCTTTGGTAACAATGGTGAAGACATGTCAATGGTGCAAAACACAAAAAATATACTTACCCTATTCTGAAAAAAGGATGCATGAAAATGTGATGTTGTTGCTGATATTGATATTAAACTTATTTCTTCTGAACTTGGATTTTGTAAGTAAACTTTTTCCATTTTTGGCATCCCAACTGGCCTACAGATAAAGACAAAAGAACATAAGTAAATCACAAAACCTATACTTGAGCCCTAAAAAGTCAATAGTTTAATTCCTAAGATGACTATTTGACTAACGGAATTGATTCTTAGACTTAATAAAATCCAAATCAGGTAAACTACAAATAAGAAAATCTATTGCCCAGTTAAAAACCTGTATTTATGTATGTGGTTACCAATCTGGTCCTTTACACTTGGTCACTTAATGCATTTTTGCTGATCAATTTGTTATCCAAACATAAAACGACCAAGTGGAAATACCCTCCAAGACGGAGGTGGTTTGAGACGCACTCCATTCAAAACTCAGTCAAGTTTAAATGCATCTGGCTGTTCAAGCCAAATATGTTAACTTCGTCCAAACAGCGCTACATCACCCTAGGGAAAATGTGAAATATAACAGCTGCAAACATCTATTTGCATAGGGCTCATGTCGGGCAATAAATTATAAATTATGAAAAGGATGCTCGTTGTAGGAGAGACAGAACTTTTTTCATCATTTATTTGATGTAGATCACTAGGGAACTAAAGATCGGATTTTTATCCATATGGTGGAGACACATCGATGTGCCCATGTGTAAATGGAATGTGCTTATTCAATCAGATAGCAATCTGATCAGTAAAAATGCATGAAGTGACCAAGTGTAAAAAAAGATACCCCCTAGCTTACAATAACAATCTTTTCACATAAGGATGCACCGATATGAACATTTTTGGCCGATACGATCAGATCACTGTTTTACTATGGAATTATGATTTTAAAAGTTTAAAATGTCTTTTTTTTTTTTTTTACTATTCTAACAATAAATAGTTTCCATTTAATATGGACTGGATCTTTTGAATACAGGCGAAATTTTTTAGAAGAGCCACAAAAGATAAATAGAATATAAAAAGAGTTTCAAAAAAATTATATGATAACATGATGATTGATTAAAAAAAAAAAAAGAATAATATTTTGTACTTCTAAAAAAAATTAGCACTTCAGTTTTTGCATTTCAAACCAACTGAATTTACATTTTACATGTATGTACTGTCAAGGTCTGCTGGTTTCAAAGTGTTTTAGACAGTTTCCCTCATCATGTAGCCTATAGGTAGGTGCCACTCATGTCCCGTTTATTCCACGTTAACGTGAAAATAAGAATGAATAAAAATGGATATTACATATTCTTTGGAGTGCCATATTGTGGATTTTGTTATTTCTCGATTGAGGATTTAAATTCACATCTTTTACAAAGTGTGTTACTTCTAATTATAATAAACGATCAAATCGCCATTTTCATGAAAATAACGATACTCCGATGGTTTTCATTTGGTCAGTAAATATGGCAGCTGATACATGGGTGCATCTCTGCTTTAAAATTCTCTAAATCCAAAATACAGAATCAAATGGCAGATAAATACACTTTAAGCACTGCTTGGCAGTTCTTGTTACCACCAGCAGATTAATGTACATGATTTAAGATGAGCTTCTACTTTATCTGAGGTTTTATTGCTTGGCGACGGTTCCTGTAGCTCAAGTGGTAGAACAGGGCACTAGCAACACCATGATTATGGGTTTGATTCCTGGCGAATACAAAAACTGATCAAATTGAAAAACTGAATGCACTGCAAGTCGTTTTGGATAAAAGTGGCAGTCAAATACATAACTGTAAATGTAAATGGTGCCTTCTCAATACAATGTTCCTTATGAACAAGCAGAAATATGGGTATGTTTCAAACTTAATTCTCTGTCCGTTCGTATGAATGTAACACATCATAAAGCGTTTCATAGCTGTTCAAATGCACCTTGGAACGCATGTATAAAGGTTTTCCATATGAAGGGACTAAATATTAAAATGAAACAAATGACAAAATAATCTCTTCAGTAATCAAAATATTTTTTTAAATGTAACTATTCTAATAACCAATGATTTAAATTGCAACTGTAGTGGAATTTGTATTTTAAATACGTATTCCTTTTACATGTATTCCGTTACTCCCCAACCCTGCCTGTAAGGGGGACACACCTTATTTGTGATAAATAAATAAAAAAATCACTGTAGAGCACAGCCTCTCATGCTTACAGCTTGATTAAAGCAGCTGCAAGCTACCCTCCAAAGCTCATACTTTGGTGCAATGGTGAAGCCATTGCAGGAAATAGGGCGTAGTATTTTTCTGAATGGAATGCATAATGAGTCAGAGGCTGTTGGGATCACCTGAACAACTAACAAGATGAGGAGTGGCCTAATAAAACTAATGCATTTAATGAGTCAGGAATGGATGTTGGCACTGACTTTCTTTAAACTAGATTGCCAAAAGTTCATAAAAGACCAAGTAAAACAATAGTTTACTAGACTCAATTACACAAAAAAAATTGGACCAGAACAAAAATCACCAGCTTCTGCAGAAAATCAAACAACATTACATGAATTAGGTAATCTAAATGAAATGTAATCTTGATAGTGCACAATTATACACTGTTCCAATGGCAGGCTGGAAACATGTTACTGAGAACTTGCCAAAAAAACTAGCGGGGACGCTAGTTACTTGTGCGTGTTTTCTGCAGCTAGATTATAACGTGATGACTTGCGACATAGTGAATCATAATAGGTCACGTTCACTGCGTGTATCTTAACATGAAGATAATTGGCAATACGCAGCTCTATAAAGGAGTGAAAGTTCGTTTATTTGTGAGTTCAAGATGGATCAAAATACGTCTTTTTTGACTTGTTTTCAAAATAATATCTAAAACTCATTTAAAACAATGTACATTTACTTTAGGAGCTATACTGAATAAACCTTTTTTTTTATCTGAGAATGTTGAATACAATATTTAATTAGGGCTCGACTAGGGCTGGGCGATAAAACGATCTCGATATGGCATCGCGATAATATTTATTTAGACTACGATGATAAACTTTTGACATGTTTACTCGATATGGATAGACCTAACAGCCTATTACAAAGCAGAAATAAACGGACAACAGCCAGTCAGAAAGCAGATTTTGGCTTGTGCGTCTAAGTACACGCCCATTTGCTAGCGGAGCACTGTTTGAGCTACCGGCAGTGAAGAAAGTGAATGTAAAGAAAAAATGAGTGGAAACGACGAACACGAAAGCGACGGTGAAAGTGAACTCGAACTATCTTCCAAAGCTGAGGAAATTGTTGACAAAAAAGGTAACAAGACGTCAATTATATGGAAGTGGTTTGGATATCTGAAAAGCGACGACGCGCAAATAAAGACAGTCTGCAAAATATGCCGTCGGTCGGTGATAACCAAGACGGGAAACACAACAAACCTTTTCGGTCACCTGAAAAGGTACCATCCCTGCGACCACACCGAGAGTATGAAAATGCGGGCCCATGTTAATGTTACTCCGTCCACAAGTTTTGCCCAACATGCTAACGTTAGTGGTTCTTCTGTTGTTAGCAGCGCAAGCGGGGCTGTACCTAAACAACAATCAATGGTGTCCTCTTTTGCGAACATTGCCCCATATGAAAAACGATCAAAAAGGAGCAAGGATATATGATGAGCACTACCTAAAAGGTGTAGCATAGTGACTGGTTCTCTTACGAGAGGTTCTCTCGTATTGCGTAAGCTAGCTTACGCTACGGGAAAGATTCATCTTTTCTGAGATATTGAAGCCAAAAAATTATCCTTAATTTTTGTATCCATTGTCAACGCAGTGCGGCAGCTGCAGACCTTGAGCGGGCTAGCTAGCGAGCTCATAGGTTGCTCTGCGGCAACTGCTGCAGCCTATAGACGAGCTTGGGTGAACTCGCATCCAATGAGAGGCGTCCGCGCGCTCACTGCAACAAAGCCCGCCAAAATGGGCGTGACTAGAGTGCATATAAGCGTAGTTCGTAGGCTGGAACCCTGATTTTCATCTCTTCAGCGAAGCTCTTCGCATCTCTGAACTGGAAGCCGCGTCACCGTTCGAGGGGCATCAAGCAAGCGTGGACAGCGCTCGAAGAAGCCGGCCGTCTTCGCCACCTTCAGCCGTCCTGCGAGCTACGCCATCCGGCGACGTATCCTTTTAAAGCAAGCTAGTTCTTATGAACTTCACAAAAGAGTACTGAGCGTCTTTTTAAAGATGCCTTGCTCCACTTGCGCCTCATGCGCGCCCCTCTCAGCACCGGAGACCGCCACGTCATCTGCGCTCTCTGCCTGGGACTGGGGCATGCAGAGCTCCCCTCGCTGAAGGCGGATGCGATCTCTGCGAGGAGCTTCGATGTCGACCCTGCGGGCTCGACTCGAGCGCTCAGGACCGAAGCCGCCGCGCGCCTTCCATTCAGCCGCGCAGTAAAAGCGCCGCTCTCAAAGGCTGCCGGAACCAGTGGTAGAAGCGATTGCCTCGCCGGAGCCCCTCCCTCGAGCATCGCCTTCACCCTCCCCGCCCACTCGGGACGCGCAGTTGCCGCCGAGCTGCTGCTCTGCTGCCATCTCGGACGAAGAAGCGGAGGATAAGGGCTGTTCCATCATGGCTTCGGACAGCGAGGAGTGGTCAGGCTCACACGCCTCCTCCTCGGCCCAGGAATCCAGCAGGACCAGCGCCGGGTCGAAGGGGAACTAACGCGCCTCCTCACACAGGTTGTCGACCGCCTCGGGCTCGAGTGGTCACCGCCCCTGAACAGGCTCCCAACAGACTCCACGCCGCACCTTTGCCCGCCCTCCGCGAGATGGCGGTCTAAGCTGGTGCTCCCGTCTAAGGCCTGCAGAACTACTTCCGCCTGTGTTGGCCGCGCCTATACCGCCGCCCGGCCAAGCCGCATCTGCTCTGCATTCCATGGCCGTCTTACAGACAGAGGCTGTTTCAGATCTGACTAGCCGACTTGGGAGAAGCTGAACGCACTACGCGCCGCTCTCTCTGTCCGGTCTCTTCGGTTCCGCGGTGAGTGGCATTGTTGACCGTTTCTCGAAGCCCAAGCCATGAATCTCTTTCTACCTCATCGCGCTAGCTCCTCTGCAGGCCGCCCACGTGACCAGCCTCCTGCACGAGCCTCTTCACAGCGCCCAGCTCAACAAGCCAGACTTCTCAGCGTCGACAGGGCGGCCGCCCTCGATCGCGCTCAGACAGCTGCCCCCCTGCGGGCCTCGGCCTAAGATTGTACTGAAACCTGAGCAACCGAAGTCCTCCTAAGCGTTGTTGAGAAAGCGGCGGCTCAGTCCCGCCACGGCCGGACCACCGTCAAAGCTTAGCCCCTGTCAGTCCCCTTCTCTCAGGCTACTGCAGTGGTGGATTCAGCAGCCAACAAGCCGGTGATACTACCCATTTGCCTGCACTCAAAGCGCCGTTTTCACGGCGACCCAAAGAAATCTTGTAAAGAGTAAACATGCCTTATGTGTAGAAATTGTGCCCACAATCCAGTGCTCACCCCTACACACAAGCATTACACATCCCGTGTCCCTATCAGAGCACACTCACATAAGCGGTTCACGACCCGCTCAAGTGTTAGAGTTAATAACGCGCCCACGAGCCCGTCGCGCGCCCCTCCTCTGCCCGCTCTGTCACCACGGCCAGCTGTATGTAAGTCCCGTACGCCCCTGTCAGTCCCCTTCTCTCAGGCTACTGCAGTGGTGGATTCAGAAGCCAACAAGCCGGTGATATTACCCGCTTGCCTGCACTCAAACGCCGTTTCCACGGCGACCCAAAATAAAGCCTTATGTGTAGAAAATGTGCCCACGATTCAGTGCTCACCCCTACACACAAGCATTACACGTCCCGTGTCCCTATCAGAGCACACTCACATAAAGCGGTTACAACCCGCTCGAGTGTTAGGGTTAATAAACGCACCCACGAATCCGTGCGTGCGCCCATTCTCTGGCCGCTCTGTCACACGACCAGCCTTATGTGTAGAAAATGTGCCCACAATCTAGTGTTCAGCTCTACACACAAGCATTACACGTTCTGTGTCCCCATCAGAGCACACTCAAAAGCGGTTACGAACCACTCGAGTGTTAGAGTCAATAAATGCGCTCACGAATACGTCGCGGCGCCCATTCTCTGCCGGCTCTGTCACACGGCCAGCAAACACTTCTCTGTATGTAAGTCCGTGCCCGTGGCTATGCTTGCGCATCACTTAACAGGCGTGACTCTTTCCCCATTCACCTCAATCGGAAGTCACTCACAGAACAGCCTGTCCATGCTGTCTGCGAGCAGTCCAGCATAAGCACAGTAAGCGGCTCACACATTCTATTCATCGCGCTGTGTGCGGCAATCAGAGCGATTTGGCCATTCACCCTCTAACATTACGCTTCAAAGCGTGGGAAGATATTCCAGGGATATCCGAATGGGTGTTAAGCACAATAAAACAGGGCTATTTTCTACAGTTCGATCGCCGTCCTCCTTGCTTCAGAGCGGCTCGAAACTACTTTGAACATGGAAGCAGCGTGCATGCTTCGTTCAGAAATAGCAAACCTTCTGTGCAAAAGGGCCATAGAGAGAGTGCCGCCTCCCTGAGCGAGTCGGGGTTTTACAGCCGTTATTTTCTTGTCCCAAAGAAAGACGGCGACCTCAGACCAATATTAGATCTCAGGGTTTTGAACAAAGCGCTTGCAGAAAGACCGTTCAAAATGCTTACAACCAGCAAACTCCTCGCGCATGATGCGCCAGGGGACTGGTTTATTTCTCTCGATCTGAAAAATGCATACTTTCAGATTCAGATAAATCCCGTCACAGGCCATTCTTGAGATTACGCCCGGCGGCCAGGTTTATCAATACACCGTCCTTCCGTTCAGCCTGTCCTTAGCACCCGTACTTTCACGAAGTGCATGGACGCTGGCGCTCGCACCCCTGCGGAGTCAGGGTTTGCGAATTCTGAACTATTTGGACGATTGGCTGATTTTGGCACAATCACATACGGAGCTTCTGTCTCACAGGACAGTTCTCCTCAGTCATCTGAACAGTTTGGGCCTTGCAGTCAATTGGACCAAGAGTTCATTACAGCCCAGTCAGGCAATTTCCTTCCTTGGAATAGAACTAGACTCAGTGGCAATGGCGGCTCGCTTATCTACACAGCGCGCGCGCCGTGTGCAGTGACTAGCCGCGTCATTTCAGATGAACAGCCTCACACCTCTGAAGAAATTTCAGAGAGTGCTAGGCTACATGGCCTCAGCCGCAGCAGTACATCAGTTGGGTTTACTGCACATGCGCCCGCTTCAGCATTGGCTAAACACCCGTGCGTCTCGCCGGGCTTGGGCCACAGGCCGCCAGCCCATCAAGGTGACTCAGACCTGTATTTCAGCTCTGCAGCCCTGGACAGTGGCCGAATGGTATCAGCGGGGAGTGACAATGGGAGCTGTATCTCGCCGAAAAGTCATCTCGACAGGCGGCGTCCAACACGGGTTGGAGCGCGGTCTCGCGAGGGCTCTCCGGTTTTCGGCCTATGGTCAGTTCAGGAAAAGCTCCTTCACATAAATTGTCTGGAAATGATAGCAGTCGAGTACGCGCTCGTGCGCTTTCTCCCGGTCATTCAGGGTCACCACGTCCTGGTCCGTTCGGACAACAGATCTGTGGTATCCTACCTAAACCGTCAGGGCGGTGTCAGATCCAGGAACCTCTTCCATCTGACGAAACGCATACTGAGTTGGTCCCAGTGCCACCTGCGCTCGCTGAGGGCGACGCGCGTGCCAGGCCACCTGAGCGACGGCCCGGACAGACTGTCCAGAGACAATATTCCCCCAGGGGAATGGTCCCTGCACGCTCAAACAGTCCAGGCGTTATGGCACCTATTCGGCAGAGCGGAGATAGACCTCTTTGCGTCCAAAGAGAACTCTCACTGCCCAATATTTTTCTCGAGCGAGGACGCGCTGGCCCAGGACTGGCCCAGACGCCCGGCTTACGCCTTCCCTCCCGTCTCGCTATTGCCACAGGTAATGCAGAGGATCAGGGAAGCGCGTCACTCGGTGCTCCTCATAGCCCCGCGTTGGGAGAATCAGACATGGTTCCCGGAGCTTACGCAGCTGTCACTGACAGCGCCGTGGCCCATCCCAGTGAGAGCAGATTTCCTCTCTCAAGCTCGCGGCACAATTTGGCATCCCCACCCAGAGCTGGGCGCTGCATGCGTGGGTGATCAGCGACTACCCGTCGCTCTGCCAGAAGGAGTAATAAACACCATCATACACGCTAGAGCCCCTTCCACGAGAAGACTCTATGCGTCAAAATGGTCTGTGTTCTCAAAATGGTGCACCGACCGAGACCTGGACCCGCGGACATGTGGGGTGTCGTCGCTGCTCGTATTTCTACAAGAGCTGCTGGATAAGGGCAGATCCCCATCCACGCTCAAAGTGTATGTGGCGGCCATTGCGGCGTTCGCTGAACCCCTGCACGGCCAGTCATGGGGTAAAAACGAGCTGGTCATCCGCTTCCTCAGGGGAGCTAGAAGGATGAACCCCCCCCACGCCCCCCATTGGTTCCTATCTGGGATCTTTCTATAGTTCTCGAAACTATGAAAGCCCCCCCTTTCGAACCACTTCAATCCGTGGATTTGAAATACCTTTCACTCAAAACCGTTTTTCTGACTGCCCTGTCATCAGTCAAACGTGTGGGAGACCTTCACGCGCTGTCTGTCAGCGCTGCGTGTCTTGAGTTTGGACCAAGTGACTCCAAGGTCATTTTAAAGCCTAGACACGGCTATGTTCCCAAGGTGATCGGTACTCCTTTCAGAGCACAGGTCATTTCCCTATCGGCGCTGCCAGCTATCCGTTAGCGACGCGACGCCAATCTCCTTTGCCCGGTCAGAGCACTGAGATTGTATACTGCGCGCTCCGCCGCTTTCAGAGCGCTCTGAGCAGCTTTTCGTTTAGTTCGAGGGCGCACCAAAGGTCTCGCCGCCTCGAAACAGACACTATCTAGATGGATAGTGGACGCTATTGCTGCTGCATACGCGTCAAAAGACCTGCCATGCCCGTTGGGCATTAGGGCTCACTCCACTAGAGGCATGGCATCCTCGTGGGCATGGTCCAGCGGGATTTCCATTCACGACATATGTGTGGCAGCGGGATGGACTTCCCCTCCACCTTTGTCAGATTTTACAATATGGAAGTGCCCGCTCTGCAGGCAAAACTACTAGCGGTTTAATATGCTACAGCTCCCTGGTGAGCTGCACTGATGGGACACATTCCACACAGACCGGCACCGCCGCTCTGTCGTTCCCTTCCCACTATGTGCTTATGTATTACACAATCAATGACCCGCATTCTTGCCGGCCAAATATTATTTCCCCACTCATAAGGGCTCCCACGGGTCCCCCTTAATTCCCTGGGGCTCATACAGTGGATGCTTGGCGCGCACGGCGTTGACAATGGGTTCCCGTAGCGTAAGCTAGCTTACGTAATACTGAGAGAACCTCTCATAAGAGAACGTATCGGTTACCTAACGTAACCTCGGTTCTCTCTAGATGAGGGAACGAGTATTGCGTAGCCGGCCGTGCTCGAGCCACGAGCGACTTTTCGCTTCAGTCAATGAAAACCAGGGTTCCAGCCTATGAACTACGCTTATATGCACTCTAGTCACGCCCATTTTGGCGGCCTTTGTTGCAGTGAGCGCGCAGACGCCTCTCATTGGATGCGAGTTCGCCCAAGCTCGTCTATAGGCTGCAGCAGTTGCTGCAGAGCAACCTATGAGCTCGCTAGCTAGCCCGCTCAAGGTCTGCAGCTGCCGCACTGCGTTGACAATGGATACAAAAATTAAGGTTAATTTTTTGGCTTCAATATCTCAGAAAAGATGAATCTTTCCCGTAGCATAAGCTAGCTTACGCAATACTCGTTCCCTCATCTAGAGAACCGAGGTTACGTTAGGTAACCGATACGTTTACAATGTTTACATTTTGCACTTTTTACTCAGATTTCTACCTCTAAAACATTTGAGATATTTAAAACCAGTACACAATTAATATTTTATTTATCTGACAGTTAAGTACTTAAATCTGCCAGGGACTTTGTGGTTCACTTGTTTACATTTGTTGTCTTGGTTGTACCTCTACAAACATTTTGAAATGTTTGCTGCCCTGCCAAAGAAATTTGATGTGATAGTACTGTAGTCACAGCTTTTAGTTTTATATTTTATAATAAGTTACAAGGCAAGCTAACTTGCATTGTTTTGTCAAGGCAGATAAAGCATGTTTGCTAAAAGTAAAATGTTAACATTTAGATTTAAAGTTTATCAATATTCTTTTATAACAAAATATATTCTCAACCAATCCATGTTTGCACAGTTAAATGTTTGCATTGTTATTTATGTTAATAAACTATATAGTTCAACTATTGAACCTTCTGGTTTCTTCAGGCATCATTATCAGTATACTTTTCAAACGGGCAGCATTATTAAATTATATATCGTAACAAATATCGATATCGATCAATATGGAAAAAAATATCGTGATAATATATTTTGCCATATCGCCCAGCCCTAGGCTCGACATTAACACTTGTCCCGGGAAAGTGGATTTTTTTAAGGGGAAAGTGAAAGAGAATTTTACTTAATCGACCAGAGAAGCAGACTGATTAAAATATCAATAATGGAAAAATAACATTTATATTTGTGATAGCGTAGGCCTGTGTCACTTATTAGAAAGTTAATATTCTGCTGTTGAAAATAATCCAGAGAGTGCGTAATTTGATAATTTGCTAGCAATCTAGTTTAATTTAAAAATTCCACCAAAATGCCCGTCTTGGTGAGGTATTCATGAAAACACTTTTTTTTTTTTTTTTAAATGTCTGGCTTGTAAGTATATATGTAAGATAATAGACCTGCTGCTGTCTAGATTGTCATTATAATAATCAAACAACCATAACAAGAAAACAAGAAAACACACGCTCTTGACTGGGTAACTTTAGTAGCTTTAAAAAGTATTAATGTAAACTCAGCAAAAAACATCCTCTCACTTTCAACAGCTTTTATTTTCAGCAAACTTAACATGTACAGTTAAAGACAAAATTATTAGCCCCCCTATGAAATTTCAATTATTTTTCAAATATTTCCCAAGTGATGTTTAACAGAGCAAGGGGATTTTATCACAGTATTTCTTATTATATTTTTCCTCTGGAGAAAGCCTTATTTCATTTTGCCTGGAATAATATAAATATTTAATTAAATTAAACTCAATATTCAATATAATAAGCCCCCTTAAGAAATTATCTGTTTGATTGACTACGGAACCAACCACTGTTATCCAATGGCTTGCCTAATTAACCTACATCGCCTAATTAACCTAATTAATCCCCCAAGCATTTAAATTGCACTTCAAACTGAGGATTAGTAACTTGCAAAACAACTAGTGAAGTAATATAAAACTGTCATCATGGCAAAGACAAGAAATTTGATTAGACTTGAGAAAAATAATTGTCAGTGCTCACAAAGCAGAAGGATAAACATGTTTATCAAAGCGTTTTCAGTTGTCAAGAACTGCCGTGAAAAGTATTATCAAGAAGTTTGAAGAGACTCACACAGTGGAGAACAAGACTGGCAGAGGCAAGAAGCGAAAGATTTCAAAAATCTTGGAAAGAAAACTGGTGAGAGAGGTTTCTAAAGACCCGAGAACAACTGCCAAGACACTAGTGAATGATTTAGCCAAGTCTGGGATTGATGTCTCAACGAAGACAGTCACTAGAGCCCTGCACAGGAATGGACTGCGAGGTTGCAGACCAAGAACAACTCCACTTCTGAAGAACAGACACCTCCAAGCTAGACTGAAGTTTGCCAAGGACAACCTAGAGAAAAATGATGCATACTGAAAACGTGTCCTTTGGTCAGATGAGACAAAACTAATGCTCTTTGGCCATAGAGATGTTGCCTATATTTGGAGAAACAAGGGAGAGGCACTCAACCCAAAGAACACTGTTCCCACAGTGAAACATGGCAGTGGGAGTATAATGCTGTGGGGATGTTTCAGTGCGTCTGGAACTGGGAATTTCACCAGGGTCGAAGGAATCATGAAAAAGGAAGACTACAAGAACATTTTGAAAGAAAACCTCAGGCAATCTGCAACAAAACTTGGTTTGGGTCGACATTTCGTCTTTCAGCATGATAACGACCCAAAGCATACCTCACTTCTGTTGAAGAACTACCTCCAAATGATCAAAGTGAATGTCCTTGACTGGCCTGCACAAAGCCCAGACTTGAATCCAATAGAAAATCTGTGAGCCGCACTGAAGACTAGAGTCCATGCCAGGAGACCAACAAATCTGGAGGAGGTCAAGAGATTTGCTAAGGAGGAATGGGCTGCGAATCTTCAGGAGAAATGCCTAAAACTTGTTGAGAACTACAACAAATGAATAAAGGCTGTTATCAAGCAAAAGGGATAAACTATTGACAATTAATATCAGAGGACTCATAATTTTGACCAGTAGAATTTTTTTTATTCTTGGTTATAATTTTGTTTCTATTTGAATTATAAACACTCTAAGTTGCCTAAATAAAATATTATGTTTTGAAATGCTATGCTGAAAAAAATCTTTGCTTTGCACTTGGGAATTATTTGAAAAATAACTAAATATTTCATAGGGGGCTAATAATTTTGTCTTCAACTGTATAAATATTTGTATGAACATAAAGATTTCGACAAACTGAACAAGTTTCACCGACATGTGACAAATAGAAATGGAATAATGTGTCACTGAACATTTTTTGACTGTGTCAAAATTCACAGTCAGTATCTGGTTTAAGTACTGCAGTGCATCTCCTCCTCATGGACTGCATCAGATTTGCCAGTTCTTGTTGTGAGGGCTCTTCGCTGGCCATGGCAGAACACTGACATTCCTGTCTTGCAGGAAATCATGCACAGAACGAGCAGTATGGATGGTGGCATTGTCATGCTGGAGGTTCATGTCTGCAGGAAGGGTACCACATTAGGGAGGAGGCCGTCTTCCCTGTAACGCACAGCGTTGAGATTGCCTGCACTGACAACATGCTCAGTCCGATGATGCTGTGACACACTGCCCGAACATGACGTACCCTCCACCTGCAAATCAGTCCCGTTCCAGAGTACATGCCTCGGTGTAACGCTCATTCCTTCGACGATAAACACTACTCCGACCATCACCCCTGGTGAGACAAATCCGTGACTCGTCAGTGAAGTGCACTTTTTGCCAGTCCTGTCTGGTCCAGCGAAGGTGGGTTAGTGCCGATTGTCTGGTTAGGACCTGCCTTACAACAGGCCTACAAGCCCTCAATCCAGCCTCTATCAGCCTATTGCAGACAGTCCGAGCACTGATGAAGGGATTGTGCATTCCTGGTGTAACTCGGGCAGTTGTTGTTGCCATCCTGAATCTGTCCCGCAGATGTGATATTCGGATGTACCGATCCTGTGCAGGTGTTGTTACACGTGGTCTGCCACTGCGAGGAAGATCAGCTGTCCTTCCTGTCTCCCTGTAGTTCTGTCTTGGGTGCCTCACAGTGCAGAAGTTGCAATTTATTGCCCTGATCACATCTGCAGTCCTCATACCTCTATGCAGCACGCCTATGTACAAGCAGATGAGCAGGGACCCTGGGAATCTTTCTTTTGGTGTTTTTCAGAGTCAGTAGAAAGGTCTCTTTAGTGTCCTTAAGTTTTTAAAACTGTGACCTTAATTGCCTACCGTCTGTAAGCTGTTAGTGTCTTAAAAGACCGTTCCACAGGTGCATGTTCATTAATTGTTTATGGTTCATTGAACAAGCATGGAAAACATTGTTTCAACCCTTTACAATAAAGATCTGTGAAGTTATTTGGATTTGTACTAAATTACCTTTAAAATACAGTGTCCCGAAAAAGGAAATTTTTTGCTGAGTATATTATAATAATGCAGTGAAGATCAGTAGTAGTTTTATGTTGCATTTCATTATGCATGTTTACTTGAATGCTTGATAGCCACCCGCTGTTAAAAACTTTTAAAGCAGTTTTAAAAACACTAAATTTTCTTAATTTGTATTTTGTGTTCTATTATTTTTAATATATCATTGTTGTTTTTTTATTGTTATTTTATTATGGTTTACTAGTCTTGAATAATTACAAACAAACTTAAAAAAAACCTTTTTCCATAATTAACATATTAGTGTTATTATAGTTGTTTTGAATAAAATTTCACTATCGACTACTGAAAATTTGGAATTGTGATAATGTATAGCCTTTATTGTACATGGTATATCTTGCTGCAATAACATGATGAAAAAGTAGATCTCATTTCTTAGAACTATGAGCACCCCTGCAGTAAATGATGGTGATGGAGGCTTTTCTTTATTTGACAACCATACGTAAAATAATTATCATATGACATTAGCCTTCTCACCTATACAGTACAGTTTACATTTCAAGTACAATGAAATGTACTGTTAAAAAGACAATAAAAATAAATAAAAATTCAATAAATGCAGCATGTTTCCATTTTATTGACCAAAATAAATCGCGATTATGATTTTGCCGTAATCGAGCAGCCCTAAGTGCTGGTCACAATTTTGTTGGAGCATTTGGACATGGACATGAAATGACTTACTGTTCATGAAAGTCCAGCATTGGAGGCTCAAACCGTATGGGTCTGCTGTTCCCTCTCTGAGAGGATGCACTGGAAGAGAAAGGGACACACAGTAAATGAGAAGACAGTCAGAAATACAACCAGACAGAGATGCAGCTTCTTGGACTTCAGTGTGCTACCATCAAAAATGGCCTTTTGAGGACCAAATGATAACTCTGCATTTCTCCCCTGGCAAAGAGTGAGATACACTACACACTTGTACGAACAAAGGGTTACAAACAGGCTTTGTCTGGCATGGAATCATCAGGTTTACACTAAACATTTAAAAAAAAAGTATCTGACCTCTAATGGTGCGTTCACATACAACACGAAGAACATTTTCACCTCACTTTGCTCATGCGTGTTTGAACGCTGGATTATAAATACGTGTCCAAACTTGCGAGAAACGCGAACCCGCGAGTATTGCCCCTTCTCCTCCGGAAAAGGACAGAACTAGTAGGTTTTCAGAAATTACCAGGTAGTCCAATTTCCTCACTCACATTCCTCCAAGCGATGTCTTTTTTTCATCCGGTCTCTGTACATTTATGAAGTTGTGTCATACTACAGTACTACGTCAGCATGTCTGTGACATCCGGACAATCTCAATGCTGATAGGCTTTTGCGACCACGCGTCATGCAAATTTTTAAGCGAATGAAGCATTTTGCATGTTCGAGTCACGCAATTCACTTCATTCGCATCGACTTTGTATGTAATCATGAAACGCTCGCTTCGTGTTGTATGTGAATGCACCATAAGAGATCTGTACCAAAAACCAGACCACATTCATACACGCATGGAAAAATATATCTAATGTAAAACCTAGTTATCCCTACATCCTCCTGTATTCCTGTGTCTTTAAAACTTTGGTAATCTTGACTGAATTTCAATTGTAGATTTCAAGACTGCATCATGATCCCATGCAATGTGCTGCATGAGCAGTTTATGTCTATGCCTTACCTTTTCTAGCATATTTGATTTAACACTACTCTCCTCACATATGGGCAAGGCTTGTAGTTGGCGTCCTCAAAAAAGCAGAAAGGAATCAATGATAAATGATACAGTCCCTCAGGGATATCAATGATTTTAGGGTGTGACCATTTTCAATGGTTTTGAAAAGGTAAAAGGCATACATTTATTTAGCTTAAAGACATGGTTTATAGTGTGCAGTCGGTTGTACCGTCTCACTTCAAATTTAGGCTAACTAGAGTCGAAATGCTCTGTTTTAGGTTTTGAGTATTGAAGTAATACAGGGTCAACCTGTCCTGTAGAAATTGAAAAGACTCAAATGTGGTTATGAAGCTTATGTGCATTTACCAAAACAAACTTATAACAGCCCTCAAACAGTGGACTGGGATGTGACAGACAAATCTGTCATTTCACTTGACTGAGGACATTGTCTCTCTGGAACAAGACTTGCAGAATATTTGCGGATCAACAGGGAGTGGCATTTCAGGTTGCAGCGCAAATTGTTTGAATGAAATATGGACTGTAGCATGTGAATCTCCAGCCAACTGCAGATTGGGTAAGAACAACTCAAGCACTGTTGATTTGAGAGAAGCTCTGAAATCATGCACACTGGTTCATAACAGTGTCAGTATGACCTCTGGCTACACAGCCAAGCCAAAACAACTAGCAAAATCAGCAAAGAGAGTTCAAGAGTTGGTGACTTGGCTACACCAGCGTCAGATTAAATTGCCACTACTAAAAAAAAAAAAAAAAAAGAGATATTATTGAAAAAAATGTGCCATAGGGCATAAACTGGGCTGACTAGTGTGGTAGCACAAGCCACAGAAAGGAAAATAACTGAGTCCCCAACACAGCTAAAAGACTATCAACCATTTCACAACTGCAGTCTGTGTGTGTGTGATGGCAGGGCAGAGACACAAAACACCCTGAACAGCTATAATAAAAACAGTATTATCACTAGAGACAAAGTTCATTATTAGCTCTAAAAGCACAAAGGACAATGTCCATCTATCAGCATAAGAGAAAACCATAATAAGAAAGTTTAACATGACAATTAGCACCTAGAAAACACAGTAAACAGATTATGGTTTGCAAGCAGGGTCCGAAATTAACACTCACCAAGCACCAAATGCGGGTACATTTTCTGAAGACCACTCTTGGATTTACAGTGTATGTGGAAGTCGTAATTACCCACCACCACACATACAAATTCTACGGTAATGATTGCATTATAATAAAAACTGAATGATTTTCATAACGTTTGGTTTCGTTACCGGTTCTTGAACATGCATTATTTCGGCGATGCAGACAGAAAACCAGACTAAAATACTCAGTCTTTCCTGTATTACTATTAAGCACCACAGCAAAACTGCTACTGAATCTACAGCGCAAGACGAGACATAAAGCACTACAAGTAGACCGAATTCCAAAGAAATTACTCTTTTGAGCCAGCTCTTTTTATGAATCAAAACGTTTTATGAATCCGTTGGAGCTGAATGAATTAATTGACTCACTCCAAGTAAACCAAGTATTGCTCATAAGAGCTCCTTACTAGTCATTCATATGACAACATGTTCTTTAAATACAATTCAGTTTTGTTGTAATAAATTAATAATCTGAATTTTATTTTATTTTTTTTTATAAATGGACTATCTGGCAATTAAATATTTCATAAATAATAAATTAATAAACTTAATAGAAATTGCAGTTCACTTTTAAACATGCATACAGTATTGTTTATTTGTCTCATGTCTGTAAAATCCACTTTTAAAATGTAATAAAACAACAAAACAAAAAGGCCTGTAATAAATCTGACTGGGACATTTTTTCATCTACAGCTACCTTGACTGGTGGGCTAAAAAGTAATTTCTGACCCTGTTTGCAAGTTCAAATTGTCTGGCATACTCAAAGCATTCATATGCAGAAATTATGCAAGATTGCATGGTCTCAGTACACACATGGTAAAACAACAAAGCAATATTTGCTTGCTTCCTCATTTTTTCACTTCCACTACACTTTTTTTTCCACTGATGGTGTCGAATCTACAAGGGCGTGTCCTCCGTCAGCAACAGCTGAGATGACGAGCTATAGAGTATACAATTAGCCAATGAAAACCAGCCACCTGTTTACAGCAGAGCAGGTTAAAGCATTGATTGGCTGAGCAAATGAAAAGGCCACCTAGGACATAAAAAGTTGATCTACTGGATAACACTAAAAATGCAGAAGGAATCAAACATCACTTTGAACATTTTCAAGTAGAGCCCCTTTGAGTGCATGCCAAAAACATTGTTAGTCTTCATAAATGCTTACTTATTCTGCTCTTAATTATTATTATTTTTATCTTTTTAATTTATTGGGTTGTATGAATTGATTAGCACCATTATGAGCAGCAAGGTTGTTGGATATACTGTATATGGAATGACATTGTGTGTGTGTGTGTGTGTGTGTGTGTGTGTGTGTGTGTGTGTGTGTGTGATTTACAAGCATTGTGATGTTTTACAGAAATTAACACTGTCCGCCATGCTTGCATAACATTTTTGCAAGTTAAATTTGTAAATTATATTCTTATTACTGGAGTATGTTATTTATTTAATATTATATATAATATAATATATGTATTATTGTATTATGTTGCATTTACTGTATTTCTATTGTTCTGTTTTGTGGTATCTATGTCTCTGCTGCTGTAATGCCTCAATTTCCCTCCAGGATAAATAAAGTAGTATCGTATCGTATCGTATCATCTAAACGTTGGAGGTGTTGACTGGGATGAGAAATATTACCTGATCTCCGTTCAAAATTAAATTCTGAAGTACTTCAAATGCCAGAGTAAAGACACAACATTCATTTATCCATTCCTTTTGCTTCCTTCAAAGGAAAAACCCTGCCCAGTTGTGCAACAAGTTTCTACAAGTCCATATTGTGAATTTGACTGAAGTATCTTAAATGTGAAGGAAGTCCAACTAAATGACATCAGAGGAGGCTTGTAGTTTTTGCTACTTTGTTAATTTCCACTAGCATAATGTTTCATAGTTTAGTGGGAAAGTTCTGTTCACATGTCTCGTTAAATACCAAACAAACTTCCCTTGGCCAGTCTAATATAAACCACATGCCTACTATGGCTGATGTACAAAATGAGGCATGCAGAAAATTTCAGAATGAATAAAAATAAACCCTTACCTTTTATGATGATATGAGCTAAGATCAATATCAGACTCTGTCTGTAAAAAAAAAAAAAAAAGGGAAAAAAAGAAATATTAGTCTCAAAAAGTTACAGTGCAGCCAATTTGCACGACATCTAAATCAAAATGTCCATCTCAAGTAAAAAAGGAAGGGAAGTAAAATCAGATGTATGGTGAGAGGTTCACTAGGACTAAAGCACACAGACCAGGTTAAAATGAGAGTAGGTCAAGGCAAACATGTCCCACCAATGTGTGAAGGACAAGTTCTTGTATGTATTGGTTACTGCTTATATACAACTATCAGGGTTCCAACTCTTTTCAAGGAACAATTTAGCAGGACACTTTATGTGCCATATCGCTGTAATACTGAAGCAAAAACAGGTCATGATGTATATTGTGGTTAATTAATTTGACATTTTATCAAATAAAATAAAAAAAATATTTGAATGAATTTAGCTTTTCAATGATATTGCATTATTTTTAATCAAATTAAGTCCTATAATCCAAAACAACATGAGATATTTTTGTAATATTAAGTGCTGCAAAACAGAACATCACAGATGATATTGCTTTAATTCATTATTGTTATTATCTAATTACAGTAAACATTACATTACTATACAGATGTAATACATTGTAGTCTTTTTCCCCATTTCATGTATCCATTTAAATCAAGCTTTTATTTTTCCATTTCTGTGTGTTTTTTACAGAAATTTCTCACCTCCGTATAAGCAGTTTGCAACTGTACAATGCCCAAAGTGATTATTAAACCCCCAAAAGCAGTGATTTCATTAAATAAACAGTTAAGTTTCTATGTACTGATTGCATAAGAGCGCTACTATTGACCTGTATCATATGATGTCACTGTATGACCACGCCGCCATGATTGTGACCGAAATTAAATATTTCTTCATTGTGCTGCGCTAGGATGTGGCAAAATCCAGATAAAAGCTAATTTATTCAGATGCAATTGATCCACATACAATTAAACTGGAAATGCACATAGGACGATGTTTTTCATAAAGGCCAAAATATTCATCAGGTGTGCGCATTACAGATCCGTCCACGCAAAATATGTGAGACACAGATGGCTTGACAGCATGCCACCTTGATTTATTTGACTCACGCACGCAGTCCTCGTCTGTGCGTGTCATCTACTGGCCATTGACTGTACTAAAAATGTGTCACAATTCAGTTGTAGTGTGCAGGCGTCGAAAGTGTTCCTATTCATTTGCAGTCAGAAATGTATACTCTCAAAAGGCAACACGGTTGACCGGGCGCGAGGCAATCCAGAACGGGTGAAAACGAAGTATACCTGGGCCTCAATACCAAGACTTTATAAAGATATGTCATAATTGTAACACATTTTAATACATTAAAAAGCGCTATAATGTGGATATATAGTATATATTTTATTGTGTATACACTAATATTAGCCAATAAACAACACTTCTCAAGATTATGAAGCATAGACTTAATTCACACCACCAGACTACAATGTAAACATATCATATTCACCAATATGCCTCGGTTGCTTACTGTGTATTCGTCATGAGTTAAAGTCAGGGTACGGAGGTAAATCGTGGAAAAAATATATTTAAATGTAAGCGAAAGACAAATTTGGCAGTATTTGTGCTGACCTCAGACCTATATACAACTTTCCTGGGACTTGACATGGATCAACAGCATTTGAGGTTTTTCTTGATATCATTGTTTTCTCCTGCTGATGGTCACAAATATGGTGGCTGCTTGGAAAAAGTGACAGCACTAAAACGGGTCAATATGCACGCACGCACAGATGATGATGATCATGATTAGTGCTGCAAAATTCATCGTATTTCGGGAGCCTGGGTAGCTCAGAGTTCGCTAGTTCGAATCCCAGGGCGTGCTGAGTGACTTCAACCAGGTCTCCTAAGCAACCAAATTGGCCCAGTTGCTAGGGAGTGTAGAGTCACATGGGGTAACCTCCTTGTGGTCGCTATAACGTGGTTCATTCTTGGTGGGGCGCGTGGTGAGTTGAATGGATCAACAAGCCATGTGATAAGATGTGCGGGTTGACGATCTCAGACACGAAGGCAGCTGGGATTGAGAGAATTACTACGTGACCATGTTGAATTAAAAGCACATTGGGAATTGGGCATGCCAATTTGGGAGAAAAAAGTGAAAAAAAAAATCAAAAAAATTCCTCATATTTTTAAGAGTGAACACAGTTTCCACGTCTGCGATAATAGTGAGCTAGGAAGGATAAATTGCCTCCAGTTGCTCATTTTCTTTATAGGTTGTGTCCATGGAGTTGATGTTGTTTCACAATTTTCTCATTTTACACGACTTGAAGAATGCAATGGAAAATTCCTGGTTTTCCAAAACATGTGGGAACCCTGACTTATGACTCTGTTTTAGACTCTCAAAAGACAGTCTTGGAGCAGTTCTCACTCTATTCCACTTCTGCAGGACTAAAATAATATTTGCTAGTAACAAAACTGAACAGTTGGATGAGAGCACGGCCAAGTCCATTTATAAACATTAACATTTCAACAAAAGTCCAAACTCTCATGTACACACACACACACAAAAAAAAAAATTATAATATCATGGAGTTGTGTAAAGGCCCACTCATGTTGCAGTACTAAAAGAGATCAGATTTTTTTATATAATTAGTGTACAGTTTACGGGGCTTTAATTTCTTTTATTTTTTACAAAGTTTAAAAAAATGGTAGTAAAAAAACAAAAATAGCATTTCAAAAAATAAAAAATGCTTTTTGTGAAAAAATGTATAAACATCAAACAAAGAAGCCTTCAAACCGACTTAATGGGAATAAAAATGCATACAAATCTGTGTAGCTTCTGAGGCTCTTGCAAAGTAAAATAAAAAGTTTATATTTACTTCAATTTAAATAAATGACTAAATCCAAAACCACAATGTCATGTGTGATATGTGATGTGCTTTCAGATTACCATGTTCCTATTTTTGTTGCACTGTAAAGCTACTCAACGATGTGACATGCAAGTGTGACATTAACACCTTATTTTTGTAAGATGGGACAATATATCACATCATATATCGCATCAACGCATCCTTGTTTTCGGTCCATGTGATCGTAAATTAAATGACCCAACAAACATCAAAATCTCTGTCTGATTTTTCTACACCGTTTACAGGGTTTGCACAAGGTCCTTGTAGTGCTTAAGGTGCTTGAATTTAGCTTTTAGAATTCTAAGTACTGGAAAACCTAGAAAATTGCATTGCTGAACTAGAACATTATGACACTAGGGTAGGGCAATATGGCTACAAAAATGATCTCTATATATTTTTTAGCCTATTGATGATTTCAAAATATATCTCGATAATTATGTATTTGCTCTGAAATTTATGTATTTAAAAATAATTTAAAAATTAAAAAAAAAAAAACCCACAGGAATGACCATCAACAGCCAAGTAAACTCAATATTTTAAAGGCAATGAATAAAAAAATCTATTTAAACATAATGCAGGCATGGTTCCCTCGGTTTTTCACTAAATGAACATAGGAAAAATGAAATTATTTTCAATGATATGCAATTTTATATTTATATTTATATTTTATATACAATGATACATGGTAGCTTAATAAAAAGCATTATTTACCTACATATACATTGATCAGCTACAACATTAAAACCACTTACAGGTGAATGAATAACATTCACAACATTATTTACAATGGCACCTGCTAAGGGGTGGAATATATTAGGCAGCAATTGAACAGTCAGTTCTTGAATTTCATGTGTTAGAAGCAGGAAAAATGGGCAAGAATAAGGATCTGAGCGACTCTCTAAATGGCTGAATTGTGATCGCTAGATGACTGGGTCAGAGCATCTCCAAAAAGGCAGGTCTTGTGGGGTGTTCCTGGTATGCAGTGGTTAGTATCTACCAAAAGTGGTCCAAGGAAGGACAACCAGTGAACCAGGGTCATGGGTGCCTAAGGCTCATTGATGTGCGTGGGGAGCAAAGGCTAGCCTGTCTGGTCCTATCCCACAGAAGAGCTACTCTAGCACAAACTGCTGAAAAATGTAATGCTCATCATGATAGAAATGTGTCAGAACACACAGTGCATTGCAGTTTGCTGTGTATGGGGCAGCGTATCAACACAGACCGGTCAGTGTCCATGCTGACCCCTGTCCAGCGCTGAAAGCGCCTACAATGAGCGTCAAAACTGGACCATGGAGCAATGGAAGATGGTGGCCTGGTCTGATGGATCACATTTTCTTTTATATCATGTGGACAGTTGGGTGCATGTGCGTCGTCTACCTGGGGAAAAGATGGCAGCAGGATGCCACAAAAGGCAGGCCAGCAGAGGCAGTTTGATGCTTTGCTAGGAAACCTTGGGTCCTGGCATTCATGTGGATGTTACTTTTACACTTACAACCAACCTTATGATTGTTGCAGACCACGTACACCCCTTCATGGAAACGGTATTCCCTGGTGGCAGTGGCCTCTTTCAGCAGGATAATGCACACTGCAAAATTTGTTCAAGAATGGTTTAAAGAGCACCTATTATGGTTTTTCAAATATTACCCGTCATGTAGAATGTTATATAGCTGTTTGTGAATGTAAAAAGTTTCAAAAATCAAAGTGCACGAAATATGGAGTTATTGACACCCAAAAGAAAGAACCGATTCTGAACACTTGAAACGAGTCATTAGTAAATTCCAAACTTGCTTCCTGTACTAACCTACGTAATTTGGTCTTTTTACATGTCCAGCCAGTGCATGGTGTTAGCTGTATCTGCTAACTCACATTATTGTCAAACTACATATAAACTTACCACTGAGAAACATCCTGTTCTCGTCATGCTTGCGATGGTGGTTCAGGCTGATCTTCCGATGTATCACTATCGGACTCGAGCTCAAATTGGAAAGGTAAAAAAGACAATTTTTCAGATGGAGCTGCAATTCGGATATGGTAGCGCGCGCAATTTAAATTATGAGCAAATTAAAGTGTTATTTGACCTTGGATGCATGTATATCTATTGTACGAGACCTCTGAAACAAAATTAGGCACGTTTAAAAATCATAATAGGAGCACTTTAAGGAACATGACAAAGAGTTCAAGGTGTTGAATTGACCTACAAATTCCATAGATCTCAAATCGATTGAGCATCTATGGGATGTGCTGGACTAACAAGTCCGATCCATGAATGCCCCACCTCACAACTTACAGGACTTAAAGGATCTGCTGCCAACATCTTGGTGCCAAATCCCACAGGACACCTTCAGAGGTCTTGTGAAGTCCATGCCTCAACAGGTCAAAGCTGTTTTGGCAGCACGAGGGGGACCTACACGATATTAGGCATGGTTGTGGCTGATCGGTGTATATTTATACTTATGTATATTTATATATTATTTTTTGTATATACAAGGTGTGTGAAAACGAATTCACTTATTTTTTTGGAACCAAACTGAATATTTCAAAATACGAAATTATTATTGTGGGACCCAGTCAAGTTTATTATTATTTTGAGCATTAGATTTGTTTTAAATAAAAGATATATTTTTGTCCTATTTACTTCACTTTTACCTGGAGCTTTTATTTTGACACTAAAAGTGAGTATTTAACGGTTTACAATGTTCAGCGTCTATGTTTATACAAAAGAACGTAAACAATGCAAATATCTGTAAATTGGATCACCAGCTCCTCTTTTTTTATGAAGAGACTGCTTCTGTATTTACTTTTTTTGTATTTTTGTATAATATCCTCATACTTTGGCATCTACATCAACTTGAGCAGTTTGGAAAGTTTGGAGTGCATCTGGAATGTGAGCTGTGTTTTCTTCCTCTCACACATCATCAATAGAACTTTATATGATCTCATGTTACGTTAAATGAGATCAAATGACTTTGACAATCTAAATTTTTGTTGTTGTCGATAATATCACCCCTAATGTGCTGCATTAGATTGCATTAATTGGCCTCTGCAAGTTAAACAAATCTTAATTAATCCAATGAAACCAGGTTTTGTGGACAGAAGAGGAGATACCATATTTGGAATGCTCCACTTAAAGACTGTTGTTAACGTAACTTCACACAGAATGGTCGTCCTTCAGTTTTCTGCCAAAATAAAGGTTTGAGGGTTTAGCCTAACCCCACAGCAATACAGTGTAAAAGCAAAACATTTATAACAGAAATATTACTTGTACAAAAACAGTATGAAACAATAGTTATTACAATCAATCAATAAATGAAAATACAAAAAATTCTGTAATTTTGTAATGTAGTAATAGCTATTATTAATATTAATAGCAATAATAATAAATAATAATCAGAATTATATTACAATTATATAATATTCAAGTTAAAAGGTTCCAAAAAATAATGAAAAGTGGGCCGCGTCACATCACAAAGTGTACAGTCTAATGACTCCTTCAATTAATAAACTCACTGAATCAGTGTTCTTCAATGTTCTTATGATAACTTGTAGCTTGTTAAAGATCTACTTTTACAATAGTGCTGGGCAATAGAGCAATGTAATCTGATTTGAAAATATCTGACAAATATCCCGATGCTGACTGCGACACTCATTGACAGATGATGAATGACAATATCGGGAAATTACAAAACCACGGAGCTGGCAAATCACAAAATATATTGAGTAGTAGCCCAGGGTATAAAATCAGCACCCGCCAAAAGCTGGTAGGCTATATCATGCGCTTGGCAGATAATTTTTCTCATCTACATGCCACTGTTGCGGGCTTACTGGAAGATGTCTCATAACAATAAATGCTGTTAGACACAAAAGACACACTGTCGAAGAAACACAATTCAAGTTTCATTTTCAAGAAATTACAAAAGAAAAGCAGTCATTGCACATCGCTGATGCACTGTTCTCTTTCAGTCAACTGAAAACTGTTTGCAAGAATAGTGTTGTATATGAGAACGCGGCAAATGATCTCAGACAATCTCAGGACGTGCTCAAAGTTTAGTTAGATTTATTTTCACAGAGCAGTTTGTGCATACCATCCAGTGTGAACAACTTTGCAGGTTCACTTTATATAGCCTATACATGTGTATACAACCTAAAAAAGTTCACCTTGAACCTAATATTTATTTAAAATTAGTGCTGTCAGTTGATTACAAATTTTAATCAGAAAGTGCTGAAATTTGACACCATATATCCTTTTCTATTCAAAATGCATGTATTTCGATCTTAGGAAATAAAACAAAATGATATGTAACAATAAATGCATTATTAACATTTTCCAAGCAAAGCTTTAACAGTACAAAGATAGAAATTCACTAAAATATCCCAAATTCAATTAACATTAAACATTTCCCAAAATCTAAGTGTGAGTTCGACTAATTGAAAGAACTAGTTTCCCCATTGGTTGCATATTCATTGTAAATGGGCATTAAATCTCATAAACTCTCATCCTACACAATGATTCGCGTTCCGCTATGGAGGACAAAACATGCAAAAATAATAAATAAATACATAAATAAATAAATGTAATAATAAGAAAATAAAGGATAAATGTGTTGATAAATCAAATATAATTCGTTTTTAATTAAAGTTATTCCTGAATTTATTTTTGTATGACTTTTTATTCCTTTATTTATTATTTTCTCTTTTTATTTATTATGTTCTCTTTTTATTTGTATTCTTTAAAAAAAAAAATTATTCTTTCATTTGTTTTTGTTTTTTTATTATTTATTTATGCATTCATTTATTTTATATTAATTTATTCCCACATGTATTTATTTCTATATTTAAATATTCCCACATGTATTTATTTTTATATTTATTCCTATATTTCTGTCTCGTGTATGATAATGATGTGGGCGGGTCCTGCTTACCATTGGCTTATTGTAGATTGAAGCGTATGCTCGATTACTCTTGACTTGTTTTGATGTGACGTTAGGTCATAGCCATATCGCGTGTAAACTATAGCTATTTGTGGGGCTAAAAACATAAGAGCTTAAGTCAATCCAAGATGTATTGGTTATACTACAATCACAAAATAAATGGGGAGCTGTTTCTTCAACAAAACCACAAAATGAGCATAACTTCACATTTTGATGTCTGCAAATCCATAATATTGTTTTCTATTGTTATGATTGTTCATTGTAAAAGATACAACCATGCTTCATTTCTCTGATCGTTTATGTATGTATACATCTGCAATAAAAAATTTAAAAATCTATAGCTGACTCTTCACATATATCTAGAGCAGGGCTATTCAATTACAAATTCAGTTGGGCCAGATTTTCAAACCAAGAAGGTTAACTGGGCCAGTTATTTCAGCGGCGAAGCAGCTCGTAATGAAAATTTTTTTAAACTAACACAAACAAATTTGTTGAAAAACATGTAAGGTTTATTCATTGTTTCTCTTTTAACTTTGGTCAGTTTGCACAGCAAAATGTGCATAAAAACAATGAAAGAGCTAACTGAACAGAATCTGAGGTAGCCCCTTTTTCCACTTACAAATGAAAAAAAAAAAATGACCTAGGCACCTCTTGCCTACGCCTACCTAGGCTACATGTCTGACCTATCTGATCACAAAGTGCTAAAAACAAAATAGTGCACAGTAGTAGGCTATTCACATTAGCAATAACATTACGTTTCCTTTTGAAACAAAATAAACATCTTGATCACATTTGACCCAGGAACATCTTAAAGTGCATAAAATAAAACGTGCACGGTATTCACAACTAGAACTAACACATGTAAATAAGGTTTACTACAGCACATATTGCGGGAACATATAAAATCAACACATTTGTGATTAGGTATGCCTTTGCTACACATCCCACATTATATTGATGTAGGCTACAGTTAACCTGCTGACTTAGTGGGAGAAGTGACATTTTTTGTTTTGAACGAGAGCAGTGACTTTAGGCTCGTAAGTTGTCAATGCAATCCGAAGGCATTGGTGGAGAGTACGGTCAGTCAGGGACCAACGAGAGTTGCTTTTTATAGAGTTCATGTGTGAAAAACTTGACTCACATGTGTATGTTGATCCAAACATACTGAGCATGACGATCGCTACTTTCTTAATGTTAGGGAACTGATGTACGTTGACATCAGTCCAAAACACTGCAGGTCCGTTAGTACGAAGCTCCTGTGCCATGGTAACAGATGACTGCATGTCAGCAAGTTCAAGTTCAAATTGTCCCTCATCAATGAAAGGAACCACTTGCTTTGCTCTGGCGGATAAGTCCCCTTCTATTGCAACCGTGAACGGGTCTCTGACAAAAACGGCCACCTCTGTGGGCAGAACAAGTCCACCAATCGACCAGCAAAGTTATTTTTCAACCTCGCAATGAAATCTGTCATCACATCCGTGATTTGTGCGGGGGATGAGATGCGCTTGTGGAGTGTCGGAAAATGCAGCATTCGGCCAGTGCTCAAATCAGTTGCAAAAAGGTCCAGTTTAACTTGGAATGCGCGCATCTGTTCCACAAGGTCAATGACAGTTTTGTCTCTGCCTTGTAGTGCCAAATTTAATTTTATCGTCATTTATTACCTCATCCACGACGGCAAGCATACAGTCCTTTACAGTTTCCGAGTCTGTGAATGGCCTTTTCTTTTGCCAATATCCAGGACACACGAAGGGATGCTGCGGTAGCTCTCTGGGCTGTGAATGACCGCACCATGGTAGAACTGCTCCGGTTGTAAGATGCAATCAAACTCTGCACTTTTGCAGCCCTCTCTTGAGATCCCTCGGGGAAATTGGTGCGGAAAGTCTGGTGTTTCTCAACGTGGTGCCTCCGCACATTGTAATCTTTAAGTACTGCAACGCACTCATTACAAATTAAACACATCGGTTTCGCGTTTGGATGTGGCGGTAAAATAAACAAGTATTTTTCAGTCCAAGCAGGGTTAAACTGACTGTTTTCACTGGCAATTTTACGTTTCAGTGTTGAGAAAGACATATTGAAAATAATCTAGGCTACTACCAGCACGCTCTGTATTGTTTGCGTGTTACGGGCAACGTGGTCTGTACTACTTTATGAATTTATGTGGGGGGTGCGTTTTTGGCGGGACCACGGGCTGGGCCATTTGGAGGTTGTTATCGGGCCGCATGTGGCCCGCGGGCCGCCAATTGAATAGTCCTGATCTAGAGAGTTGCGCGACATGCGAATTAAGTCAATAACCATGCATCAAATGACTGTTTCATTTAGAGTAGAAGTGCTTATTGATGTTTAAGGAGAGCTGTATGCCGGTATGAATGTCGAAGCACATCCTGGATTGTTAAACTCTCTGCAAAACGTTTCCCTGCATATTCAAAAAAGATGGGCTCTATCATGGGAGAGACTAGCTTGTTACGACAGTCCTGCCCATAAAATGTCAATTATGGGACTGGCGTATTACACTATTTTATGCTAAGCTTGTAGGCTCATTTGGGAGTAGGGCTCTGGCACTGTATGTGTGTGTTGAGGGGCTTTTCCATTGCACTGTACAGCTCAACTCGAATCAGCTCGCTTTTTTGGGGTGTTCCCCACTGTGGATAGTACCTGATACTTTTTTTAGTACCACCTCGGTTGAGGTTCTAAAAGCGCCGAGCCAATACTAAATGTGATGTCAAAATCCTGCAGATCACTGATCGTTCAGGGAGAATCATCACTACCAGCGTCCCTGGATTTCCGACACTAAAGTTACCAACAGCGATAAAAGTATAATTTGTTCACGCGACATTCAAATTGTGAAAAAAGAAATGGCTGTGCGCAAAACCACACCGTGGTCAATAAACGATGAGTGAAACGAAAAAGTCTCTCAGGAAGTGTATCAGCTGTTGGCCGCATACGGCTACCACTGGACCTACCAACAGTGCAGGGAAAAGTACAATTTATTTTTTAAAGTGGCTACAGAACCATCAAGGAAAAGTGGAAGTGGTTCGACCAAATGGACGCTAATCCGAGCAATGGGAGGGAGAGTGCCCTGGACTGGCGTTGATCCACGATGGAGGATGGTATGTTTTATGTTATCTCTATACTCTGCTTGAAAGCTTCACTTTACTTAGTTGTCCAGATACTGGAAGATTGCATCTAAAACAACCAGGCCGATTTTACTCGTGTAAAATCACCATGCAACAACTGCTTTATGCATAACAATGAGCTAGTAGCTAACAGCTAGTGGTCGTGTTATTGTTTTGTTCAGTTTGTGTAGTGTTTATGATGATGTCACGGCAGTAGAGGCAGCGCAACTATGACAATCAGCCTATAATCCCACCAACGTTGAGGTGGCACTAAACTGCAATGGAAATGCAAGCTAAGAAAAGTAAAGCGAGTAGAGTTGAGGTGAGTCGAATCTGTAACATGCAGTGGAAAAGTGCCATTAGTGGTGTGTGCGTCAGTGTAACTACTCAGGGCGGACACATAACAAAGGTTCTGCCCTTCACACCAATGTTTATGCTTTATTAACAATCAATGTGTTAATCACAATTAAGAAAAATGTATTATGTTAAACTAAAATTAAATCACATGTGTTAACTAGTTAATTCTGGTGGTTCCAATTAAAATTAAATTAATATTATTAAGTTAAAATGTTGAATTGTCTTTAGATCTTAATTTGTATTAGTAATTTTCCACCTTTTGTAGACGGACACTTGTGTGATGGCAAATGGAAAGGTGGTTATATACGATTTTTTTGACCACTTGGTTATTTTATAACATTATAATTTTACCAATATATATAATATAGATAAATGTTAACTATACTATTTTAAGAATTATATTATTATTTAAAAGGGGTGGGGGGTTTCCCCCATACTTCCAGAGCTTCATTCTGTAGGAACACTGGAGAAGTCCTAGGTGACCCATAAAAACACTGTTTGAGAAACGTACGGCATGGATACTGCAATGCAAGCTGCATGCTATGGTAATCACAAAAACTCTTGAAAGGCTTACCTGCAAGAGGCTTCCTTCCCCAAAGTGTAGTACCTCCAGGATGTTGACTGACTGTATGAAAGCTGTAGACAGACAGAGAAAATTCTCAGGAGGTTTAGGTATCAGTAAACAAAACCATCCATGTTGATGATTTGAGCTCAGTGTGTGCAAGTGGCTCTCTGGGAGTGTTTCAGATTTGGACACAATTACCTAGGCAACACAAAGGACTGAAAAGACAGTGAATCATTAGTCATTTTGTGATCATTCACTGTCTGGATATGCCTCAAGTGAGCTCTTGATGAAGGACTGTTGAACAGAATGTATGGTTTCAAATGTGAGAGATATGCTATGGCTTCCCAGAAACACTTGCTATGGCACAAAAGATAAGAATGGAAAGAAAAACAGAAATGCATCTGGTCAAGGAAAACAACCACGGATGACACTAACTGCACAAGTAGAGCATCTGTAACAAAGTTAAAACAGTGAGCAGACATCTGTTAGCTAAGACGATACGTCTTGTGCTTATACTAAAACATAAAATCAGAAGCCTTTTGAGTAGACGCACTAGTTGTGGGACAGCATGCTGCATTTACAGATTAACAGATGGGTTAAGGAAAATCCTCCCAGAACAGCTCGAATAAGAGTTCTCATATTCAGCATCATGTCAGGCTACTCACAGTGCCATTATTAGTTTGCAGTACTGTAACTATAGTGAAGCTTATAATGACAGGGGCAGGTCACACTCATGCAGCTCAAAATATTCCTCATACAGGCTACACTTTCAGAGGTATGCTATAAAAAAAACTTGATTTTACTTTCAAAACCACATCGTGTTACTTCATATAAGTAACACTGAGTGGTATTAAGATAGCTTTAAAGAAGGAACAATGGATTCCCATGGCATTATTCACACCGGCTCAGACAAATTGTCAAACAATCCAAAGGTTTTTTTTACGGAGAGCAGTCCAATTTTCTTTCTTCGTGATGAAAATGAACTGAACAATTCGATTTTTTCCCCCAGAGTCTCTGCAGCTGCACAATCCAGTGTGTTGGTGGTGCTAATCAACTGGCAAACACAGGTGCTGTGCTCTTTTACCTGTGTCACTCCAAAAAACTATGAATTCACAGCAAATATATACTAAAATAATATAGAATCTGTAAACATACTTTTTTAGTATATTTATGTAATATGCTGATACCTCATATTATATAACATACCTGGTGTTTTGATCACGATTATTTAACACCATTACTCATTGACTTTTGAAACATCATTTATTGAACTGAACACTACTAAGAAACAACACTACTCTTTTTAACGGTGGATTTCCTTTAACTAAAAACTAAATGGAAAAAAAATAAATATGTAAATGTGTAAATATACATAAACACACACACACACACACACACACACACACACACACACATACATACATACATATATATATATATGTGTGTGTGTGTGTGTGTGTGTGTACGTATGTTTACACATTTAAATAATATAAAAATACTAAAAAATAAATTAGATAAAAATAAATAAGATCAATGTTGTACTGCACTTTAGGGCTGGTTGATATATCAAACACAAGTTTAATCAATGTGACTGGCTCCCTTTCAACATGCACGTGCTTGTTTGCCTCGCATATGGTAAAAACAAAACAGCATATGTTTAAATATGCGACTGATTTTGAATTCATAACGTATACATAACAAAACAGAAAATAGCAATAAAATGTAAGTCGTGCTGGAGATACAGATGTCCCAATCGATTGGCCACCGTTCAAAATCGGCCGATATTCGTCTTAAATCCTTGATCGGCTATCGTGCCTAGATTTAAGGCCGATCTTTTTTGCAGCATGCAGGCAATCACACATACATGGTTCTTCATATGAATGAGTGCTTTCTCAGCCCTTGAAGCATGACAGAATGGCCTATGGAGGGGGAATTTTGGCAATTCTAAGCATTCATGAATTTAAACTGAGACATGATGTAATTTAGATGAATATGCCGGTTTGTTTTAAAAAATGTGTAAGAATTACATGTGTATGAATATTAATTTGCCCATTTTCTAGAGTCGTTACGGTTGTTATTCAGACTCGTTGCACAGGAAGAGGATATAGAGGCTGCTAACAAGTTTAAAAACAAATTAAACATGCAAATACACGATACACGACACGAGTTGTGACAATCAGACATTGTGTTGAGTGATAGAGACTGTTTGAGCAATCATGAGCGCTTTTAGCTTTACTCTCTTTAACATAAGTGCTCTCTGTGTCAAAGACGTGCACTCTTCAGGTGCTCTCAATAGATCATCATCAGTCAACACATGTTGGTCACAATCATCATGTTGGTCACAATACCACTAATAATAAATATAACGGTTTAACCTTCAATAACGACACGAGTCTTCATGCATTTGCTTAATAATTGGTGATCTGTGTTACAGCAAATCTCAAAGACAGTAAACAGACCATAGATATTAATGATTTCTCACTGGAGCAGTTTAAAAGCTTATTATGAATCTATGTTTCTTATTTTTGAAAGTATATCTGCGGTGTGTGATGCTTTCTTGGTTTTTACTGGTTGTCAGTATGTCACAATGGCAACTTGGGCCTGTTCAAGTGTTACACCATTTGTAAGTGTATGTAAGATTTCTATTCATCCTTACAGAACTCAGTGGATTTGTGATTTATTTTGTACCCAATTATTAAATTTAAAATAAGCTATTACACCATTCTAAGTAGAAGTTGGTTTTATGTGTGAGTTTTATAAAAATGCTAGCTGCACTAAGTTAAATGCATTAAGTTGAAGACATCTTTGTTACTTTGTTTACTTTTTTTTTGTTTTTTTGTTTTTGTTTACAAAAATAACAAAGTCAGCAGCTCTACTATCTAGGCAAATACAATCGGATCGGGACTCTGTATTGGCAAATATTTAAATATCAGGAGCCAAAAAAGCTGATCGCCATGTACCAAACTAATCAATAATGAAATTCGTTGTTGATGATTTCCATTATCAAAAATAATTGATTGTAATGATTCATTGTTGCAGCCTTACCATGCACAAGACATTCTGTATTAATGAATTTAATACAAATTATTAGAACAAATATGCAATAATTAAATAAAGAAAAATCCCATGATGCTGAGTATTCTTATATTTTATTTTTAATGTCATATTTTAGGCTAAATCTGTTTTACTTAATGTACATTATTCCACGTGCATTTATATCACTGTATCCTGTTATATTATCCAGGCTTTAAAAGATAAGCTGGTTTCGAGTTTGTTTGGAATATGCTTGTAGCAGAAACATAAATATGAAGATCGTAGACACAGGAAGAATGCAACATCACCATTTCCTCATCATCAATCAGTCATAAAACACTAGCCTATATTCCTCAAAATGTATCAAAAACATGTAAAGAACATAATTAAAGAGTTATGCTAAATTAGGAAGATAAATGCCTTAAATGCGTTAAATATATTAACCTGAACTTTGACAGCTGAATACTTAAAGATACATGAACAAGAATAAATGTTTGTAGAACAATGCCACCGTTTTTTATTTTATTCGCTTAGTCCTCGGTGTGAACAGAACTTTAATTGGTAGTTCCTTTTGTAAATTCGTCAAGAATTTGGTGTAAATAGCCTTAAGGCTTGTGTTCCTTTAAACAATCGAGTCTGAATCAAAATCAATTTTGGAGATAGTGGGAGGGAGCCAGGTGTTGCTGAACAGGCAAAAACAACAAGAAACTTGAAACCAACTCTTGAGCATACAAACACACCAGTGACAGAATCATTTTAACCAAACACACAAGCCTATGGCCAAAATGTCGTTGCATGAGACAATAGCCGCGTTTCCACTATCGGGCTAAATGACAGCGTGCTATTGCATGTCATGGCCAGTTATGTTCCCACAGTCACTTCCGGGCTTCATCGTACCTCTTTGGGCTTACCCTTTGGACGAACAAGGTCATCTAGGGATTGAGGCAGGGTCAAAGCTATGAGTGAATCTACCCAGCCTGCCGTGCATGGCTCATACACTCCAGCTCGCCGTGGCAGAGGGAGTTGTCACAAATGCAGCATCGCTGATATAATAGCCTCTGGAAGATGCATCATTTCAAATACTCCCGACTTCATAGTATTCAGAAACAACTTGGCCAGCCTATCAAGAGGCTACAGCAAGATGTACCTACCAGGTGGAACAGTACTGTATACATGCTACAGAGTCTGCTGGAACAGAAACGTTCCCTGTGTTCTTATGGAGCTGACTATGACTTGCCTTTCTTGTTCACTGGCAGCCATTGGAAATTGGTAGAAAAAAGGATTTCTCGCCCCATTTGAAGAGCTCACGCAACAAATCAGCTTGTTAACCGCATCGGCTGCAGATGTTATACCATCCATTAGAGCTTTAACTTGTCTTCTTGAGAAAAAAGCAGAGACTGACCATGGTGTAAAAACTTCGAAAGCCACATTGTTGAAGCGGTCCAGAACAGATTCAGTGACATTGAATCGGAGCGCCTAAATACCATCATAGTGATCGTTCTGAGGTGAGAAAACTTCATTCACACATTCTTCACAATCACGTGTGTGTGTGTGTGTGTATATATATGTGTGTCCAGATGTGTCGCTGTCAGAGCGAATTAAAGAGCAAGCGATAAAGCAGGCAAATGAGTATTGAAAACATTTAAATTCAGAATCAATATTTTTGACAACTCTAGTAGGCTCCCCAATTCATATTGCAAGTATAGCTTGGCCTTAAGTATTGATAATAGGAGCTATTGTTGAAATTAATACATTGTTTTTGTGCTATTCTTTTGTATAGGCAGTAGGCTGGCTGGCATTTCCATCAATTTGGATAAATTTGCTGTAAAAATAAGCATTTGGAAGAGTTAAAAAGACTACAGAATAAAAATTAGGGATGCACCGAAATGAAAATTCTTGGCCGAAACCGAAACTCCAGGATGCACTTGGCCGAAAACCGAAACCGAAATTTTTACCCATTTAAAAAAAAAAAAAATGTTGTGTATAATTGTATTAATTTGATACTTTTTCATTAATTTCATGAATTTAATTAATCTGAATTGAAAAACTACAAACCAATAAAATAAATCACACTTTTATTGAAAGTAGCACAACAAAATTGGACAAAAAATATATTAAAACTATATTAAATATTATTATTCTTTCAGTTCTGTAAAAATCTAATTTTACAGATTTTATTAACAATTATCCAAATAATGTAAAGTTTTAGAAAACTATATGCACAACAACAGTCAAGTAATGAACTTAGCTAGCATCTTTCAAAAAGTTTAAATATGCAACAGTAATTTTAATTAAAACAACAGGCAGAACACCGAATGGCAGAGGGCCTCTATTCCACTGATCTATATAAAACTATAATATATAATTATATATATAGATCAGCGCTCTATTCTGTTTATGTAAACGTATGTACACTTTAAGCAGAAATTGAACTAAATCCAACCTCAACTGTAAACGACTGATGTATCCTCAAGTGAAGAACAAGTGTAATGTAATTGCTATACACATCATATTGGACCGCATTCTATTTAACTACAAGTGACCGGTTTCTCTTCAAGAACAAAAGTTGCTAAACTTAAGCTCATCAAGAACATGAGATGCTGCACTGAACAGTCTCTCACTCTCTGTGCTGGTGCTTGGGCAGATAAATACCTGTGCACAATCCGCGCAAGCAAAGGAAAGCGGTGTTTGTTTATGCGCCCGTAGTCAAGGGGATTGTCACTTCTGGAGTAGTTCAGATAAATACGTCTCAAGTTGTAGTGTAGCTGCGCTAGTTGTGACATTTTCCTGTAGAATCTCTTGCTGTATTCTGTATATATTTGATGTCTGTAACCTGTGTTTGTAGGTAAGTGTAACTGATAACTAATCTGATTAGCTATGAAGTAAAACTGGGCCAATATCAGAAACTCTAGGTACGACTACGGAGCCTGAAGTAGTAAACGGTCAGCAGAGAACAGACAACACAAAACAGGTAAGTTTGAGAAATATATTGTACAAAATTATAAAACAATTATTTACATTCCCTGCCTACCTAAGCCGGCTTTCTGAGTGCACAGGCGCACAATATAAAGGGACCCAAAATAAATAACTCAAAACAAAAGTGTCTCTTTGTGAGATTTTTCCAAACTTAAATTAAAGTTGCTTCCTTTTGAGTCCATGAAAGTTCTTGGTGTGTGTGTGTTTCTTTAAGTATGTTCTTCTCACTACCCGGGTAGGTTTACGTGTGATCTTATCTGTTTCTCAAATGATGGAACAGGATAATGAGGGCTCCAAAGATGCCACGGCTGGCCACACCAGGCTCTTGGTCCGTTCACTGTCGATTTCTGGGTTTGGCTCGCCACTGACCACGAGGGTCAGGTTCAGATGATCTCTCTCTCTCTAAAAAAAAACAATCTATGCATACAGTACAGGATGCATTAGTTACTATTTTATCATTTCTGTTTAAATCCGATCAACTTATCTCCATTCAAATGTCAAATCACATATAACCAATTGTAAAGGATATAAATACTCTAATCATTATGTAAATGAATAGGTACACATCACACCACATAAGATAAGTCAGTTCCAGGGAACAAACAATCAATCAATCAATCATGTACTTCAATCTCACAGCATAGAAATTAAATCAAGAGATTCTGAAAACAGATATTTATGTTTTTAACCTTTTAAATCTATTTAAGCATCTTAATAACATTTTACACATCACATTTTAACCAAATATTTAATATACTCATTCTTTAACAGTTAAGATTAACTTATGTTTCTCATATCCGTATCAACATGTATATTGACAATTAAATGAACTAAATCACCCTTATCTTACATAAACAAGAGGATAAAAACTCCCTCAATCAAATGACTTCTAAGTCAACAAAACAAAGTATAAAGGCACCTTTAGTGATGTGAATACTATCAAAAATTAAGCTAGCAGCAGAGCTAAAATCAAAACCGATTCACATTTAGATGCTAGCGCGATTCGCGATCTTTTATAAGCATCTTCAACAACATAAAACAATCTGAATCTGTGTCTATATGGTATCCAACAGCAAGAATTTGGGTCACAACTCCGATTGGTTTTTAAAAGAACATCCTTACCGGAGGTATCTTGAGCTCACAGAGTCATGCGGCTCAATTCACTCTCTCCCAGCTTTCAACCAGATCTTGAGGTTTTTTCTCGCAACGTCTCCACCGGAAGAAAGGAAAAGCGAGTGTTGCTAGAAAATTTGCGCCACCCTCTGGCAGAGTACAGAATTGCACTGCAGTAACCTTGTGTGGGTTACATGCACTGATCTATATATATAACTGGATAGCTCATGACGTCACAACAGTGAAGCTACTGCGCCGCCATCTTGGTATTCCCTAACGTTCTGTATTCCTATGGGTCTCAAATGGAAATCGTCTGTTTTGGTGAGTAATTTTTACCTATCCAGTCACATTAAAAACAATGTTTTATGTCTGCATACACTGCATCACAATGCAATCTTCCTAAATATGTAATTCATTATTTTGACTTTCATTTTTCCCCCTGCTTATTCTAAATGTGAGCGTGTTATGTTACTCTTTATTGCAGCAGCATTACGTTCAGCGGCACACGTGTTACTTCAATAGAAACAAGTTTAAGAAACTGAGGTAAGATATCAGTAGACATTTTCAAACATATTTTTAGCAGGCTTTAAAGTTTTTATTCTAAATACATAATTATGTTTTGTAGCTTTTGTTTACGTTGAACGTGCATTGTGGTTATTTTCTTAGGATAAATGAATATTAGCTACGCTGTGTTGTCTGCGATAAGCTAAACGAGCCGCCGCGTTAGCGAATACTCTCCCCCAACAACTTTTGGGCCAGTTATGTAAAATCCCGGGCCGATTTCTCTTTCCAGTCCAGCCCTGACAAGGAGCACATGGATATTGTTGAAGTTAAACAAGGTAAGTTTGCCGTTTGGATTTCAATAAACATCCCACTGAATGTTAGATAAAACTGGAATTGGTTTGCAACAGGAGGAAAAGCTGTATGAGGAGACAGCCTGGCTTCACTAAAGAGCTGTTTTAACAGAGTAAAAAATATTTTTTATTTGCAATAAAGATACTTTTGCAACATGCAGTATAAGTCTCATAAAATTACTGTGTTTCAGATAGTATAACATATATAACATTTAGGCTAATATTAATAGAAAAGTTGACCCAAATATGTAAATTCTGTCATCATATACTCAACCTCATGTCCTTCCAAATCCATGTGACTTTCTTTTGCAGAACCCCCAAAAATGTATTTTGTATTCCATATAAGGAAAGTAAATGGTGAGCAAAATAGCTAGTTTTGGTCACCAATGGCATTCATTATATGGACAAAATTTATTTTTTAAATGTCATCTTTTGTGTTTCACAGAAAAAGTCATACAGGTTTGGAAGGACATGAGGTTGAGTAAATAGCTGTGCGTAAGGTCTTAAGTTGGGGTATAAAGTTCAAGGCTTCGTAACTACTAGTTAGTTTGCAACTAAGTCGGTGCTTAATTTGGTTGCTCCACCTGTTCTTAAGGCAAGTCTTAACTAGTAAGTCGTAAACTCTCCGTAAAGTGATGCGTAGTCGCATACTATGACGTTTACCTGCATTGATCTATTAAGCAGCGTTCATATTTGTACACAGAAGTATTAAAAATCCATGAACTTCAATTTGATTGTGTTACGGTTGATGTACAAACCTTCACTGCGGATGTCACAAGAGTAGCTCTCTTGAGAAACATATTTTGATAATTAAGATATTATTTTAATTATTTAACATTTTATACTTTTATATTTGACTGTCATTCATATGATTTTGAAGCCTGAAAAGGAAATCATACCCTTATTTTATTGTATGACTCAAGCTTGTAAAAATCTGTATAAATGAATTAGTGAGTTTCTATGGTAATAAATCATCATATTTATGAAACACCTAAAACAGTCAATTAATTGTCAAAATCACAATTATTTGATTGATGCCTATTATGCAAAACATGAGATTATTGATGTCATAAAATATCAGTCTGCTTTTTTTATTCCATCAGTTACACCTGCTCGGAGTCTTCCGTAAATATTTAGTTTATACGTAGGGTTACGTCGTACTGAAGTTTAATATTTAGTAGTGCGTAAATTGTGACTTCGTGCTCATTTACGCCACAACTAGGCTAAGTTTAAACTTTCGTATAGCTGGTGCAACCGGCCCCTGATCTTTATATCAAACTTTTAATTTTTCTTCTATTTTGCAGTACAAGCTTGCCCAGAGTTTTCTTAAGCCGTTTGGAGTGTGATGCAGCACATGTTTCCTTGGCAATGAAGTGGAGCCTGATGTTTGTGCAGCTTTCTGCAATGCACTTTGAGTATGAAGACGTGATTGTTGTATGGTTCTAGGTTGAACACATTTGCCTCAAGTTCCTTGAATGCAGAACCACCATGGAGATCCAGAACCTTTGTGGGGACAGAGATGGGCCTTGTGAGTGTGTGCTGTTGAAGAAATCTCTCAGCTGTCTTGCAGACTTTCAGGGCGCTGTCTGACGGTCTTATAAATCCACCTCAGGACTTCATGTCGATCAGTGTGTTCATCTTGGGAAGAGCTCTCGACACTGAGTGCTGATAAACAGGTAGTGCACAGAATCATCTTCATAGTTGTTTTAACTGTATGCTATGTACCCCACCACAGCCTCTTTGAACATGGACAAGCTGGGAAGACATACAGTGATGTTTTTCTCTGTGTCTTCTGTTTCAGGCTGAACGTCACTGCCTGAAATGCCAGCATATCAGAAGATGCTGCCTCCAGTGTCACTGTGATATCCGGTGGAGAACTGTTGCCACTAGCTCTGATGGCATGTCTTGCTACCATTCTTTTGAAAGCTGAATAATGTGGGATTGTTGTTAAATCCATTAGCAGATTTGTTCCCACATATCTGCAAATTTTTATTGTATTGTTCAGTTTAAGTACATTTTTGTATGTACTTGGAAGCTTTTGTTATTGAACAAATAAATATGTATGATTTCCTTGAGTGTGCATATGTCAATAAACTTATTTCTAATTATGATTTAAAAGATCAGGGGATTGTTGAAATAATTAAATGCTCACAAGCTGATATGTACATATTCCAGAAATGAATGCAAATGGATAGTTCCATTAAGCAAAAGTAAATTAATTTATGTGTATGTGTGTGTGTGTGTATATATATATATGCACACACACAATGTATATTAACTTGTGTGTGTGTGTATACTATACTACATTTTTATATTTGGTTTATATTTATTCTGAAGAGGTACTGTCTAGTTACAATATAACACAAAGCTAGTCATTTTTATTAACAACTTTAAAATGTGTTGATGTGCATGCACCCCCCCCCCAAATTAGTTCACATTTACTATATAATCTGGTCAAAAATGATTAATAATGTTGGCAAATTATGCAGATGTATAATTTGTCAACATTATGAACAAGGAGCATCAACAGATTTAAACTATGAAGGCAGAGAAACATTGCATCCTGTAACAATCTGCAGATGGATAACTTTGCTTTAAAAAGGGGTATTAATACACTTTGGTGATGTATTTTTACTGTTGATTATTAAAGATTATGATCGTTATGCCCACTCTACATGGGGATAACGACTAATGTGTGTTTAATATGTACATTAGTCATAAATTACAACCTGTGGGCTCTTTAGCCTCATCCTTAAGTGAGTGTTGTTTCGCGGTTAAACGCTGCACATGCCGCGATGCCCTCTGTCGGTAGGGAATAGTAAGATGGCCGCCAGAGCACTTCCGGTAGCTTCACCTACTGCTGGCAGTTTAGAATTCTATGAGCAATCCAGTTATATATATAGATCAGTGGTTACATGTCCTTATCAGAAACTTTGAAGAATTTCCACACCACTGACATGATCGCCTTTGTTTGGTAGCGCCGTTGTGGAATTATCTAACAGCTGTGATAAGGGCTACATCGATCCAGATTGAAATCTGAGCACTGAGGGGCGGAGCGAGGAGGTATATATTTTCGGCTCACATTTTCGGCCTTTTTTCTCTTTCGGCCGAAAACCGAAAGTGCCATTTTCGGCCGAAATTTCGGTGCATCCCTAATAAAAATGCAAATTTGGAGTATGCTATGAGGCCAAGACTATGACTAGTCAAAACAAGAGCCAAGCATAACCTACAAAATGCATTAAATAATAAAAAACAAAATCTTATTTTCGTTTTTGGAACCCATTCAACTTAAATATTGCTTATTATAATTTAAACTTGAAACCATTTATTTTATTGAAGTATGTGTTACACTTTTAAGAATGATGCGGCATCCACTCTTGGTACATATGTGTAAAAAAAAAGTCTCCCTTTTGAAAATAAATAAATAGAAAAAATAAGAAAGCTAACAGAATTATAAAAAATAGAATTATAAACATGATAAAAAAATATCATGTAACTATAACATGTTATATAACTAAAGCATGTTAGTTAACATGTTATCATGGCATGTTAAATTAACTACTAAATTCAGGACAGATTTTACATTGGAAATCAAGTGACGACCTGCCATAGATTAAACATAACCTGTATTTAATGTATCCTGGGTTGCATTTCCTTTTATGTTGCATAGTGTTTTTCATGGTTTTCCAGTACAAGGACATGCATCACACAAGTGTCATTATTTTTGTTGATGATGTAAAAAACAAAAGGTACAGGAAGTTGTCTCACCCCTTTTAAAAATTGAAGAGCATATTTACTCATATGGGCCCATTATTATCCCGTTTGTTACCTAATATTACATATTTATACACATATTACACAGAAGGAAAGGCTCCTCATTACCATGTTAGGTCAGTGTGCTAGTCTTAAATAATAGCAATAATAATAATAAATTAATGTATTATGAAAATACTAGCTAGTTAGATTAACATACAGGCACGAAGGGACTTCAACGTTTCTAAATTGCGCAAATAAAAAACACATTTACATATTCGTCTCTGGCTTGCTTTTGCTCGCATGTCAATGATGCCGAGATCTACTTTTATATTTAATTTAATCACTGAGAAGGTTTACCTGCAAAATTAGTAGCACCAAACATCACAAGCAGCCTCAAGAATGGACACAGAGTAGCCGTATAACATTTTTCCTTGAGCAGAATATTAAACTACAGATCGCTAAGTTTGTTCAAAGGGGAAAGCGAGACGTGCATGGTTGCCAGATTGCACAAAATGAGTATAACATTAGGCGGAATATTTCCAGTTTCCGCAAGTATAAAGTTTCGTCTCTTATCTGGCAACCTTGAGCATGTTAAACGCTTGTGGAGACGCGTTAGGTCCCAATGCAAGTTAACTGAAATATCCAATTAAATATAAAAACGCTTTTACGATGAATGAACCTGATCCAGCACACGGGCCGTATGTTGCCCATGTCTGCTTTAGCGGTTTGCGAGATTATCATTACATCTATGTCGGCAGTCCTAAATAGTCTATACCTTGGGCGGCCGCCGAAATTTCTTCAATGGGAGAACCATGGCATTGCTCTTTCCCTGCTGTCCACGACCCAGTCCAAATAGACCAGTTGAGAAACACTGCTTTAACACTCATGTCAGAACCCCTCGCCTCGCTTCTCGCAGACATTTTCTCCGCTGCACGTGCGTGTTTGTGTGTGTCGCAAGTTCACGGGTCTGACAGGCAGACAAGGAATAAAGAAGACGCGCATGTGAGATTCTCTGTCCGGTTGCATTTTTTTCTCAATACCTTAGATAAGCAAATGTACATGGTTTGATAACCGGCAATTTTCAAACCGTGGTATAGCGTGAAACCGGTATACCGCTGCAACCCTACACACCGCTGTGAAGGCTAATAATAGCCGCGAGTGAATCACCAGCCTGTGCGTGAGTTTTAGAACACAGAAAAGAACACAGTCTTTTGTGATTCACAGAGCTATTGCACGTCTTCTAGTGGCTTTGAATAAAATGCACGAATCACATGAACTACTTTAAATGTTTTTTTATAGAGCTTGACAGTAACGAACATGACTAACACAGCATCAAATTTGGATCGGGCTAGTCGGACCGATACCCGATCCGTATAAAAGATCCAGCTATCAGATCGGTGCATCTCTATAATGTGTTTTTGATTAGTCTTTTTAGGCTAACAAATTAGAGATGCACCGATCGACCGGCCAGGGACCGGAATTAGCCGATTTTCCGCATGCTCGACCCAGACCGGTAACCAGCCGGTCAGCCTCACGTCTTACCGATTCCAAGCTGGTCCGTTTTGTTGCCAGCACCGCAGGCAATAACGTCACAGCCGCACGTAAACATGTCATTGCCGTGGAAGATCTTCACTGTGTGAGTGAAGAATACATAAAGTTCGAAATGTGTAATAATTAAACCGCGGGGGAACCACCACAATAACTTTTGGAACAACAAACCTAATTAGACATTTATAACACATCACCCAGCTGAAAATGCCCATTTTAAAAAAGAAGCTAAAAAGTGGCTAAAGCTAGCCAGATATCAGAGCCAGCCACAAGTCAGCAGCCTCTCCTATTGGTATGAGCAATGAAAATACCAAAGCAATTACGAGGAAAATTATGGAATTCATGGCCCTGGATGACCAGCCGTTCTCCATAGTTCCACAGAGGGATCAGAAATCTCATAAATTTCCTCGATACAGAGTATGAGGTACTTTCCGACGTCGCTTTGCCTGAGCTGTTTAATCTCATGTCATGTAACACACGCAGCCGGTTATCGGTCAACATTTGGGTACACAAATCCGGGAAAGGGGAAGGGGGGTGCTGGATGGCAGAGGCAGGCTAAATACTATACAAATTGTGCCGTTGTGATTAACGTAATTTTTCCCACCGTGTCCGATATTAAAATCAGTGCGACACGCATTGCAAAAGGCGTGGGCATTGTCGATATGGCTTCGGGATATGAAATTCAATTCTTCCATCCAGCTGTTGTTAAATGTACATGTATATTTTGTTTTTTATCACCGGAGCACCAGCTGAGTCTTCCTCTCCCATCTACCAGTGATGCCTGCGCAGATATCAACAGTGCAACTGGGTTGTAGGTTGCCAGATTGTGGTCAAATGATTTGTAATGTGTATGATGTGTCGATTGTGTGAGTAGGATGCGTTTCATTCAAGATCTGGCAACTGGACCACCTTGGAATAATATATTGATGTGATTATTCATATAACGTGGTTTGGGCCATACAAATTACGGGAGTCTTTTTTGGGAGAAATAACAAAACGGGAGACTCCCGGGAAAAATGGGAGTGTTGACAGATATGGTTACAAGCCGTTCCCAAAGCAGTGCTCAGTTTTACAACTGATATTTGGACATCTAACGCAAGTTGAGCGTATTGGACACTTCAGTTTTTCAGATCTTTGGAATTGTTTTGTTAGACGAGTAATAAAGAGAAAAAGGTCCATTTATAAAAATAGTAGGAAATTACATCTGTTATATAAAGCAACTCATTTGCAGTTAATTGTTATTTCTACCTCTTTTCCAGTCACAGAGCACTTTATTTTGAGAGTTGTTTAAGGGAGAGAAGATCCTGTAACTTAGTGCAGTTTGGGGGAAATTGTAATGTTTAATCATTTATTTTATTATGAAAATAAAATTTAGCATTGAAGAAAGGTAGATTTTGTTTGTATATGTGGTCAATAATAGTTCTTAGAAAGGAGGCAGGTCACACTTGCAAAAAATCGGAAATCGAAATCGGCTAAGAAAATTGCAATCGGTGCATCTCTACAATAAATGAATGTTTCATAGTCAAAGAGTAATCATGTTAAATAATTATCTCAAAATTTACCAAAATAATCTTGATTATGATTTTTGCCATAATCGAACAGCCCTAGTTTCACAGCAGTGAAAATGGACACAACTGGCTACTTTAAGCTCTAATATACACGTTTTAATATTTTTAATAAGTATCTTAGTGCATGATAGATATTGGGCTACTATTTAATAGTGTTGGTGACTTCTCAGCTCCATGATTTTGTCATTTCAGATATTGTTGATCAGCATCGGGATATCATATCTGTCAGATATCGTCAGTATCAGATTACATCATGCTACTGCCCAGCTCTATTGATATACATTGGAAAGAAATTGAAGCCAGCAAATCAATCACATAACCATTTCACATTCAAAGAATTCAGGCTCAACTGAAAAGCCTCTCACTGCATTGTGTAAGATCTAGGCCTTGAAAGCTAGAACACTATGTGCTCTTACACACACCAGACTCAAAGAATTATGCAACAGCAATCAAGCATCTCTCTACCAACAATTCCTTTGAACAATGACTCCAGGCATCTGTTGAGCAGATAAGCTAAGCTCTTGGAAGTGGGAGATGTAGGCTACTTTTCATTTTCCAAACTTGCTGCCCTGTGTACACAAATTCTGACTCAAACTACAGTTTTGCACTTTGTGAATATACCATCACTGAACTTTTGTCATAGCATGTCATAACAGGGTTCCAGAAGTGGTCACATTTTGCAAACTTAGTCGCACCGCGGGGAAAACGGTCACAAAATGCGACTATTTAGACTACAGTGATAGCCAGCTCTCCCTCTTTCTCTCGTTTATGCACTGCTGTTTTCTATAAAAGCAATTTCAAATGCGGAACAAAACAGCGCTATACCCTACACGGACCAATTATTAGCACAGCTCACTGGACAGAGCAGCGCAATCACAGAACAAGTGTGTTCGTTATGAGTGAATAATTACAGCGCTGCAAGAACCAGTGACAAGCACAGCGCGAGCACGGAAAAGGTGAATTTACTCACCGAACCGGTCTGGAGCTCTCGACACACAGCACTGATCATTACAGCGCTACCTGTGAGAACCAGTGAAGCTCGGCACGAGTTGAGGAAAACATCTGAATACGGCACAGAATACTCAGGTCCAATGCTCTATGAAAACACTCAGCGTGTAGATTAAAACCACATTAAACTGCTAACATTCAAAACAGTACACTACTGACAAGATGAACAGGAATGCAGATAAAAACAAGACTTTTCACACATATAATAACCATATATTTACTATAGTAACACTAACTGTATTAGCTAGTATTTAGACAGAAATAGACAATTTCTGAAATAGAAATAGATTATAATAAATATTATAATATATAATGGGCTATATTAGGGGGTGAGAAATCATTCTTTGATACAACCATGGCAATTTATATATGTTTACATTTTGAATAAAGGATGCACCGATCCGATACATGGATAGGTATCGACTCCGATATTGAAGCTTTTAAACATATCGGGTATCGGTCCGACAAGTCCGATCCAAATTAGATACTGTGTGTTAGTCATGTTAGTTACTGTCAAGCTCCAAAAACGGCATAAAAGAACCATTAACCTGTTAACCTTTGCCAGTGCGCCGGCGCACTGAAGAGTTTTTTTCCCCCACTAGTTTAATGTTTATGAATAGATTTAACGTGAAAGAACATCATTAATCTTGGCAAACTATATATCATTTTAAAGGTGTAAGCCTCAAGCATCAATGATAGAGCTCTGTTTTTCGATGAAAAGCTTATAACGAATGTATTTCTTGCATTTATGTAAGCAGTACAGATCAAAACACACGTAATCAAAAACGGAGTACATACCAGTAGTGTCGTAATAACGAGCCACACACGCATCCACTGCTAAATGTTCCAGATTGAATGGAAAGGTGAGGGTCCACTGAATAACATCCCATAGAGCATTTTTAGTCCAAAGAAACAATAACATTGTAACATCGATGGTTATTCCTTTGTTTACATCGAGTTTCTTCAGGGTGAAGTATCATACTTGTCGGTTATGCAATAAAATTATGCCGGTAGCCAAACGTTATATGGGTGTGTTGCTTAGAGTGTAATGAACAAATTAAGACCGCACACACACACACAAATACAAAGATAGGCAATATATAGGTCAAAATATCCAAACACTGCGGTCAGTTTTTTTGACGTCATGATATGCTGATCCTATTAATTTGTCTTTACAACGAAAGCCAATGAAAGAATTGAAATTATATGACTGATAGAAAATGTAGCCAAGCAGTGCACGATTCCAACGATACCTAGGAAGATTAAATTCCTCGCGAACAAGATGTTTTTTTATTTATTTGAATCAGCCACTCTCTATTGAGGAGCTAACCTGCGACGTAGGCTGTGACCACACCCCCGTCATTTGACAACAAACAAGCCATTGTAAAAAGACGGTTCCCCAGTCAACATCTGTTTTTGCGTCTTACTTACTGGACGGATTATCTCATCAAATGGATCATCAAAAGAAGTTTTTTTTCTGCTGAAGATGTTTTATTTGAGATCACTCGAAGCAGCGATGACGAAATTGAGGAGAGTGAAGACAGCGCCGAGGGTGATATGCTTGAGGACGGAAAAGATGGTCCAATTTTACATCTGTGAGTTGCTATGTAACACGCACACATTATATGTGTGTGTGTGTGTGTGTGTGTGTGTGTGTGAGAGAGAGAGAGAGAGAGTGTGTGTGTTTGTTTTCCCATTTGATTTATAAGGTAAATGCATTGTGGTCTGAAAAGATAATGCTACTTTATATGTATTTATTTATTTATCTATTTATATTTGTATTTATTGGATAATTGTACAGTTGTTTAGTTGTTTCTGTCATTTTGTCCTAGCACACACACACTATATATCTATATAATGAATGTGCGCTAGGAAAAAAAAAACAGAAACAACTAAACACCTGTACAATTGTCCTATACAGTATAAATATAAATAGACTTCACATTTTTTCCTAGCACACACACACTATATATATATATATATATAAATTACAGAAATAACTAAACAACTTTACAATTGTCCAATATATACAAATAGAAATAAATAGAAATAAAGTAGCATCATCTTTTCAGACCACAATGCATTTACCTTATAAAACAAATGGCCTGTCTAATGGCTGGCCATCAGTGTGATTGTTGGTTCTATGTCTGACCATCCATATGAATGCTGTCTCTGTATCACTGGCCATCACCATGCTGTCTAAACGACTGCCCATCAGTTTGATTGTTGATTTAATGGCCAGCCACATAAAAACTATACAGAATTATTCACTTGACATGCGGTGCTAATTATCTTTCCATTCTTTCCCATGCAACAGCCATCAAGTTGAATCTTCAGATGAAGAGTGGCATCCAAGCACCAGCCAACCAGTAGAAAAGAGATGCAAGCTCTCAAATTCTTCAAGATCTGCACTTGCTGTTTTAGACCTGAATCGACCAGTAAAAGGGAGAGGCAAAAGAGCAGCAGAAAAACCAAGTCCATACCCGCTGTGTCCCCAAGCACCCCTAAAGAAAAGTGGAACTGTTCAACTGACGAGGACGTTTGGCATGACCAGCACTGACTAAACAGGACTTAGCATTTTGCCAGAGACAACAGCATTTTTGAATTTTTTTCTTTGCCTTTTCTGTTGCAAAGAAATTCAGTTATTTTTTATACATTTATTTTTTAAAATATTTCATAATATTTTACTTATATTTTTATTGTTCTGTTGTGCAAATAAATCACTTATATAAAGTCTTATGGTTGTGTGGATTATTTTATAATTGAAAAAGCATGGAACAGTGTATATGATGACTAAAATAGCTTGCAGTACCCTTCATAACATTTGGTCATTAGGTTGCTTTTTGAGGTATCCAAGGAGGCTTCTTGGTACCTGGACATAGTCTTGGAAAAAATATTGCAGAAATCTCATTTTTCATAATATCTTCCTCAAATGTGAAATATAAACTGATGAGTCTTGTGGCTTTCAATCAATTACCTAACTGGATTCCTCCAGGTTTCTTTTCATTTATTTTTTCATAAAATAACGAAATGTTACTTGCAGTACAAATTATCTTCAAGACACTTTAAATTCTATACATTTTTGTCTGTTTAAGTTTTTTCAACTTTTACATTTGGGTAATAAACTCCAAAGTGTCTTCTTTTTAAATATGTCTAAATTGTGCATGTAGACCAAATTGTTCAGTAACTACAATTATTTTGGTTTGGGGATGTCATTTCTGGGGATGTGCCTCGGGCAGGGGGAGGGAGAAAGGGAACTGACATAGTCTTGGAAAAGCTTGCAGGAACCCCATTTTTCATTATATCTTCCTCAAATTTGAAATATAAACTGATGAGACTTGTGGCTTTCAATTATTTACCTAATTGGATTCCTCCAGGTCTATTTTTATATATTTATACATGAAATAAAACATTTTTTGAAGTTCACATTATTTATGAGGCACTTCAACTTTTATAACTTTTTATTTGTTTGAGCATTATCAACTCTGATTGATTGTTAGTAGAGTGCCAAGTGTCTTCTTTCCAAAGAGACCTTAATTGTGCCTGTGGTACACTGTTCTCAGGAGCTATATTTATTTTAATTCAGGTATGTCATTTTCAGCTGTGAGCCCCTGAGTGGGGGTGCAGGTTAACAGGTTAAAACACAATTAAAGTAGTTCATGTGACTTTTTCAAAACCACTTGAAGACGTGCAATAGCTCTGTGAATCACAAAAGGCTGTGTTTAATAAGTAAATATTAGGGGTGTGACGATACACTTTCACAGCTCATGAGACGAGATGATACATGATACTGGGTTCATGAGAACGAGACGATATTTTAACACTATATATACGAATGGTCTTTTATTAGACTTGGGGATGGGTGATACCACTATTTTCTTTCCGATCCGATACATAGTACTTTTAGGCCAGTATTTTTATGAATTCTTGGGATAAAATTAGAAACTTACATTATTACTTAAATGTTTTATATAATTATAGGTTTAAGCAGAAAATGTATAGGATGCTTTGTTTTCCTTTTAAAAACATATAAAACCTCAAATTTAACCATAGATATTATTATTATATGGTCACTATTACTAAAACCAAGTTACAATATGGATACTACAGTAATGCTGTAGCAAAACCATGGTTAATTGTATCGAAACCTTGGTTACTGCCAAAATAAATAAATATATAAAAATAAAAAAACAGTCTACAGTCATGGTTACTAGTCATGGTTAATACAATATTACTTCAGTAAATCCATGGGTAGTTTTCATGAGGGTATCATTAATTAACGAGGATTAAAGATCATTATCAATGTTTTAACACTGCTGAATTTAAATAAGCCTGTACAAATGGTCACACAAGCCCATTATAATACATGTCATGTCTAGGTTTGTCATTACTTTGTGTGAATAACTCCAGATGCTGTTTTTCTGTCATTACCTCAGGAAAGCACTGTTCCCTCTTTGAACAAACGATGTGACTGAAAGTGTGAACGCTGTCTGCTGGTGTATTTGAACTTAATATGTATTTGAATTTGAGCAGTGGAAAAGCAAACTCAGAAAAGTAAAGCGAGTAGAGTCGAACCGTAACGTCTAGTGGAAAATTGCCATTTGAGTTGTTGAATACTGACTGAAAAACCTAAACCAGTGGAGTAGGTGGAGCTTCAGGTCACACCTACCGATGATGTGGACCAAAGGCAGCAAGGTGTTTAGCTGTTTTCCTACACAGACGAGCTGTTCGGAACCACCAAAACAAATGCTAAAACTTTTTGGGTAAAATTTTGTTCAAAATGACTTTACACCCTTTCGATCTTCGATTATATTGAGTATATCTGGGCCTTAAGTTGAGTAACATGCTCACTGATGTGCAGGGTCTAAAATGAACAATAGACAAGCACCAAATGTAAGAATATAATAATATGGCAAGCCAAAAAAATTATTTACTGGCCAGCTAGCATTTAAGAAACTACAACTTGTTTTAAAATTGGAATATAATGATCACAGTTTGACCCTTGCTGATACGAGCTAATCAAATCACACAGATACAGTGTACCAAAGAAAAGTGACTGTTGTGTGTCTGCAAACAACTAGGCATTAAGCTACCAAGCCAAAGTTGTTTTTATTGTCATCACTCCAGAACTCTTTTGTGAGAAATTGTTGCCCCACCAATGAAAATATAAGGAACAAAATCACAATAGGTCTCAACATTTTTGTAACAGATGGTGTTTTAGAGAAACTGTAGTAATGCACAATGATACTGAGTAACACAAAGTTATGTGCTGTTTGCTACAAAATATTTTTTCTAAAGGCAACAACAATATGGCAAAAATACTTTTGCATGGCTAGTAAGACATATTTACAGCAGGTAAATTCTCAATAGACCCAATTCACAGCAGTGCCAAATATGAGTTGAGGGGAATGAAAATGAGGCTGTGTGCATAAACGTGCAGTCTCTTCAATGGCATGCACTGTGTAAAACTGTATAAAGCTCCTAGATACAGTGCATCCAGAAAGTATTCACAGCGCTTCACTTTTTCCACATTTTGTTATGTTACAATCTTATTCCAAAATTGATTCAATTCATTATTTTCCTCAAAATTCTACAAACAATACCCATAATGACAACATGAAAGAAGTTTGTTTGAAATCTTTGCAAATTTATAAAAAAGAAAAAACGAAAAATCACATGTACATAAGTATTCACAGCCTTTGCCATTACACAAAAAGACTTGAGGCTGTAATTGATGCCAAATGTGCTTCAACAAAGTATTGAGCAAAGGCTGTGAATGCTGATGTACATGTGATTTGTTTTCGTTTTACATTTTTTATAAATTTGCAAAGATTTCAAACAAACTTCTTTCACATTATCATTATGGGTATTGTCTGTAGAATTGTGAGGAAAGTAATTAATTTAATCCATTTTGGAATAAGGCTGTAACATAACAAAATGTGGAAAAAGTGAAGCGCTGTGAATACTTTCCGGATGCACTGTAGAGCTGAAACGATTAGTTGACATTATCAACAACATCGAAAATAAAAAATTGTTGACAAACATTTTTCATTGTCAAATAGTTGTCTGAATTCATTTAACAGAACATGAGATCTTTTGAAATGCTAATGATGACGCGGGAGAGCAGCACTTCAGCACGCACTTCATTAAGAAGAGGAAGAAAGAACAGCTCACAGTCCAGAGGCACTCAAAACTTTCCAAACAGATTAAGGTGATGTAGATCGCGGAGTATTATAATACAAAAATGAGAAATAAGTAAATACAGAAGCATTTGTCATTAAATAAAGCGGAGCCGTACCTGGTGTTCCGCTTTGGCAAAACTTGCCTGTCAGAGCATCTAAAAAGGAAACCCTGTGCCGTTATATACTAAATTTAATGCATCTTTTATTTAAGTTCAAATAATAAGGAAGCGGGCTATATAAATAAGCACAAACTCCGAAACTGGCATTTGTCTGTGCAGTCAGAGCTGCTTATATCAGTCGCTTGAAAAACAGCGCAAGTTTTAAACTTCTACCAGCTGATACACTGTCTCGTGCGGAGACACTCATCACTAGCGCACGCTTGCTGCAGCTAGATGTTGTTTATAGTGATTGCTCGCGACATAGTGAATTATAATACGAGTGTCACGGTGTGTATCATATGGTGAAGAAAATCGGCGATACACAGCTCTATAAAGAAGAAAGAGTTTGCTTTTAGTGAGTTAAAGATGGATCAAAATCAAGTGAACAAAATGGTGAGAGGGTGTAGTCTTAGCCCATTATATAATGCAATATATGAAAGTATGTTTAATACAACCTTTAATTCGGGCACAAGCTGAATAATCAGTTAAGAGTGAGTGATTAATCGTTGCAATATAGCCTAAATAGTCTAATAATCGTTCGATTAGTCGATTATATAAATAATTCCTTGGAAAGGTGAAACTCAAAAACACTTTAAACCACAATGCACCCTATTGAAGAGACTGTACATCTATCCCTCACAGCCTCGTCATCAGGGCTGCTATGATCACAGTGACAACCGCCCAGTAAAGTGCCACCAGCGGTGATGTATCAACTTATAAGACCTTGCGAAAATCTGAAATAAATGAATGAAATTATAGCATACGAGTATAGTGAATTATTGGATCCTTAGATACCAAGTTGTCAATTCTTAATGCTAAAGACATAATTCATTTTCAGTTTTTTAGAGGGATTTTGTACATTGGTACAGCACCGGCATATTCACACTGCCAGTTTCGCATCTAGTGCAACTTGTTCAAGTTCAGCTGTGCATTCACTTTATTGTCTGTGCAGATGTAGGCTAAGTGGTAATATTATACATGTAGCTGATATAGCCGATTAATCTCATATTAGGGCTGGGCCATAGGACCACGTAATTAGATATTGACGATGTCTTACAAAGATCCCGATTGCGAAAAGACAAAGATCGACAATATTGGGAAATGGCAAAGCCATGGATCTGGGATGTCAGAAAATATATTAAAGAGTAGCCCAGATTTTGAAATTAGCACCAGCCACTAGGGCAAAATAGGACGATTAGTCTGCGTTATTGACAAAGTCAACAATAAAAAATTGTCGACAAAATTTTCCGTTGTCAAATAGTTGTTTGATCTTATTTAACATAACATGAGATCACATTAACCTCTAATGATGGTGCACGAGAGCAGCAATGCAGTTCATGCCTGAACTGAAGAGGAACAATTACGCAGCTCACAGATGCATTCTAAACTTTTCAAATAGTTTCAGGTGATGTACATCGCAAAGTATGAGCGTATTATAATGCAAAAATACAAAATAGGAACATACAGAAGCACTCTCGTTGTGGAATAAGCAGTCGGAGCTCTTTAAAAGAAACTCCCCGGCATAGATTTTAAATGCAGTTATACTAAATGCATTAAAGCTTTATTAAATTTCAAATAATACGGAAGTATTATTTATTAACTACAAATAACTTAAATAACTACAAACATCGAAACTGGCATTTCTCTGTGCGGTCCACACCTCTTCTATGAGTTGCGAGAATGTCCCAATCTCAGGGGGAGAGATTGAAACTGCACCCGGCTGATGCACAATCTGTCGTAGGGACGCTCATCCCACGAGCATTCGCTTGCTGCAGCTAGATTATAACATGATGGCTTACGACTTACTGAATGATAATATATGTCAATGTGCATTTCTTATCATGAAGAAAATAGGCAATATGCATTATTAATAAGAGAGAGTTTGTTTTTGTGTGAGGTAAAGATGGATTGAAGTGAACAAAAAGGAGAGAGAGGGTAGTCTTTGCCCCATTATACACTGCAACAAAATACTTTGATTAGTTTTTGTCTTGGCTTGTTTTCCAATATAAATATCTAAAACTCCTTTAAAACAAATGTACATTTTCTTTAGTAGCTATACTGCAAAAGAAAAAAAATTGTATCTGAGAATGTTGGCTATAATATATAAAAAAACTATATTTAAAACATACATTCACATGAGAAGCAGCATCCAAGATATTTAGACTTGCTTTTAGAGAACAGATCTTGAATATAAGTACATTTTGTCTTGCAGAAGTATAACCAAGTGAAAAAATACACTTGTATACAAAATACACTTCTATTTAAGATGCATTCTCTTAAAGCATTTCTAAATATCATATATGTTGTAGGGATGAAATGGTTACCGGTTTCAAGGTAAACCACGATAAAATTCCCATGCGGTTAGTATTACAGTGTCGTGATTTGTAAAACTCACAGTAAATGCTGTCCACACTCACCCAGCAAAAGTCTGACGCATGGACGCAGCATGCAACATTGTTATTGTTATTATAACCTGGCAGAAGGCAATGACAGCGCTCGGGATAATTTCCAACCTTCCAAGAAGACCAAATCAGAAGTATGGTCATATTTTGGATTTTATAAGAATGCTGAGGGCGAATTAGTAGAAGATGGAAACCCTGTCTGCAGAGCTTGCCAGAGGAAAGTCGCTGTGATACGGGCGAGTCATCTTCGTGACAACCGTCCATCACTTTATAGTGCATGAAAGGCAAGTTAACTTTTAGCTCAGTGCATGAGTTGGGGAAAAGTATGAGGAAAAGTAAACAGTTGGACACAATGTTTAATTGGGTTGAAATAATTTCTTATCTCACTTGTAAAAAACGCAAGCTTCCGCAAAGAAAAAGTTCCAAGCAAGTGCATCGCTTTGAGCAAAGACAAACGAACAAGAAAACAGTAACAAATAACAAATACTAGCGATGTCCCGATCAATCAAAATCGGCCGATATTAGTCTTAAATACTTGATCGGCGATCGTGCCTATATTTAGGGCTGATCTTTTTGCAGCATGCAGGCAAATCGCACATACATGGTTCCTCATATGAATGAGTGCTTTCTCAGCCCTTGAAGCATGACAGAATGGCTTATGGAGGGTGAGTTGTTGGCAATTCTAAGCATTCATGAATTTAAACTTTGAGACATGATGTAATTTAGATGAATATGCTGGTTTGTTTTTAAAAATGTGTAAGAATTACATGTGTATGAATATTAATTTGCCCATTTTCTAGAGTCGTTACGGTTGTTATTCGGACTCGTTGCACAGTGAACAGGAAGATGATAGAGCACTTTTAGCTTTGCTCTCTTTAACATAAGTGCTCTCTGTGTCAAAGACGTGCACTCTTCAGGTGCTCTCAATATATCATCATCAGTCAACTCATGTTGGTCACAATCATCATGTTGGTCACAATACCACTAATAATAAATATAACGGTTTAACCTTCAATAACGACACAAGTCTTCATGCATTTGCTTAATAATTAGTGATTTGTGTTACAGCAAATCTCAAAGACAGTAAACGGACCATATACACTCACCTAAAGGATTATTAGGAACACCTGTTCAATTTCTCATTAATGCAATTATCTAATCAACCAATCACATGGCAGTTGCTTCAATGCATTTAGGGGTGTGGTCCTGGTCAAGACAATCTCCTGAACTCCAAACTGAATGTCAGAATGGGAAAGAAAGGTGATTTAAGCAATTTTGAGCATGGCATGGTTGTTGGTGCCAGATGGGCCGGTCTGAGTATTTCACAATCTGCTCAGTTACTGGGATTTTCACGCACAACCATTTCTAGGGTTTACAAAGAATGGTGTGAAAAGGGAAAAACATCCAGTATGCGGCAGTCCTGTGGGCTGAAAATGCCTTGTTGATGCTAGAGGTCAGAGGAGAATGGGCCGACTGATTCAAGCTGATAGAAGAGCAACTTTGCCTGAAATAAACACTCGTTACAACCGAGGTATGCAGCAAAGCATTTGTGAAGCCACAACACGCACAACCTTGAGGCGGATGGGCTACAACAGCAGAAGACCCCACCGGGTACCACTCATCTCCACTACAAATAGGAAAAAGAGGCTACAATTTGCAAGAGCTCACCAAAATTGGACAGTTGAAGACTGGAAAAATGTTGCCTGGTCTGATGAGTCTCGATTTCTGTTGAGACATTCAGATGGTAGAGTCAGAATTTGGCGTAAACAGAATGAGAACATGGATCCATCATGCCTTGTTACCACTGTGCAGGCTGGTGGTGGTGGTGTAATGGTGTGGGGGATGTTTTCTTGGCACACTTTAGGCCCCTTAGTGCCAATTGGGCATCGTTTAAATGCCACGGCCTACCTGAGCATTGTTTCTGACCAGGTCCATCCCTTTATGGCCACCATGTACACATCCTCTGATGGCTACTTCCAGCAGGATAATGCACCATGTCACAAAGCTCGAATCATTTCAAATTGGTTTCTTGAACATGATAATGAGTTCACTGTACTAAAATGGCCCTCACAGTCACCAGATCTCAACCCAATAGAGCATCTTTGGGATGTGGTGGAACGGGAGCTTCGTGCCCTGGATGTGCATCCCACAAATCTCCATCAACTGCAAGATGCTATCCTATCAATATGGGCCAACATTTCTAAAGAATGCTTTCAGCACCTTGTTGAATCAATGCCACGTAGAATTAAGGCAGTTCTGAAGGCGAAAGGGGGTCAAACACAGTATTAGTATGGCGTTCCTAATAATCCTTTAGGTGAGTGTATATTAATGATTTCTCACTGGAGCAGTTTAAAAGCTTATTATGAATATATGTTTCTTATTTTTGAATGTATCTCTGCGGTGTGTGATGCTTTCATGGTTTTTACTGGTTGTCAGTATGTCACAATGGCATTTTAATATTGACAACAGAACTATTAATAACTGTTTCATTATTGTTGAACTTGGGCCTGTTCAAGTGTAACTGTTTAAGCCACTTTTAAGTGGAATTGCAGAATTCTGAATGAGGTTTTATAGAATAATTTTTTTTGTTATGACTATACAAGTCAAGCTGTTTACACCATTTGTAAGTGTATGTAAGATTTCTATTCATCCTTACAGAACTCAGTGGATTTGTGATTTATTTTTGTACCTGAATATTAAAAGTTAAAATTAGTAGAAGTAGAAGTTGATTTTATATGTGATTTTTATAAAAATGCTAGCTGTACCAAGTAAAATGCATTAAGCTGAAGACATCTTTTAGTTACCTCGTTTACTTCGTTATTTTTGTAAACAAAAAAAAACAAAAAAAAAAAAGCCAGCAGCTCTATTATCTAGGCAAATACATATATCAGACTGGGACTCTGTATCGGCAGATATTTCATATTTTAAATATCGGATCGAGGGCCAAAAAAGATGGTCGGGATATCCCTAACAAATACGGGTGACATTTAAGTGATGTACATTCATAATACTAATACACAGCTTTTAAAATAATTACCGGGGCATGAAATAGTGATTTGAGATGAATGTTTAAAAATTGTACTTGTTCTTTAATTATGTTAAAATGCATTGCAGTCTACAAAACAATCATCCAAGTGCTCCGCTTACATTTTCAATACAATCGATAACTATAACAGAGACGCACGATGGTACCAGTTGTGTTTGTATGAAATGAGAGCGTGAGACATGAAAGAAGCCGGAGTTTCAGGATGAGCGGCCAGAATCAAGACTTTCAGAGATCTATGTAATAACATGTTATGTAGTCTAGTCAACCAACCAACACATTTTAATAATACAACAAGTTCATAATAATAATAATATAGCCACACCAATAACAATTATTATTATTATTATTATTATTATACTTAATTTTATATTCCCTTGTTTACTAATTTAATTTGTTGTGGTGATTTTCAAATATAAAACCCATTTCAATAATTTCAGTGTGTGTATCAGTACTTTTAATAAATTTTCAGCACATTTTAACAAAACCGTGATAGTTTTGGTCACGATAATAGTGATATGAAATTTTCATCTTTAATATGTTGCTTCTCATGTGAATGCAGGGTTTTTTGATATTTTAAGGAAAAACAAGACAAAAACACTTGATAACAATAGGATTTTTTGCAGTTCATTTTTTTACCGAATTAAACATAAAACATCCATTTAATTCAGCGAATGTCATTTTGTAATTTTGTCTTCTTTATCGTTAGTAAGCACGTTTAATACAACCTTTTAAGTCAGGCAGAAGCTGAATAATCAGTTTAGAGCTAATGATTAATTGTTGCAATAATTACATAATAGTTGAATAATCGATAATCAATTATCAAAATAATTGTTAGTTGCAGACCTACCTGCCACCTGCAAAATGTGACGTGGTTGAATTCTGTTTGCAAGCTCCTCGTCCAAATTTATTTCATGTGAGGATAATTTTGCTCATTTACAACAACATGCTCTCTCGGAGTGACACATGACAAGAAATGCTGTTAGTCACAAATACACGTGCTTGAAGAAACACACTTTATTATATTTTTAAGAACAGGCAAAAGAAAAGCCATCAGTGCTTGTGTCTGGTTCGCTGTTTGTTCAGAGGCATGCAACACGAGCCAGTTAAGAGGAACACATGCATGTTGCTGTGCAGCGCAAGCCTGTCTCATGGAACAAGCACATGCAGGGATTTCCTGCAAAGAGAATTACTAGGCGGCCACCTCCGTCAAATTTGTGCCGCCTCCGGCTGTCTACAAAACTCTGGTGGGTGTCTTCATGGAAAACACTAACAAACGTTGCACTCTGTGGATTGTCATTAGTAACTACAAATCTCTGCAATAATAATAAAATAATTGCGTTGTTGAATAGTCGCTTGATGTCATTTAACATAACTTGAGATCATATAAAACTATAACGATGACAAGCGAGAGGAGAGGAGTGCTGCAGCTCGAGTGTCTGATAGGAACACAGATCACAGCTTGGCGATATATCTTTATTTCATCCTTAATTAAAATTCTAATAATACGGGAGCATGACAAGTAAATAAGCACAAACTCCAAAACTGTCATTCACTGTGCGGTCAGAGCTGCTTCAACCAGTCACGGAAGAGACCCAATCTGAGCAGGAGTCGAGACCGGGAGAGATTTAAAGTTCCGCCAGGTTACTTCTAGTCTCTCACCCCTGCTGTCTGCAGCTTGCAACGTGTTGCATCACTGATGAGATCATCATAATAAGATCATTCTTAAGTGAACAATAAAAATAAAATGTGTGCGTGTGTATGTGTATGTATATATATATATATATATATATATATATATATATGTTTTGGATAGACAAGACTGACACATGCTTATCAATAATACTCTTATGGTACCACCTCCACCTCATTTTGAGCCAGGAAAAACCCTGACATGTAAATAGTTTTCACTCTTTTTTTCCTCTGTTCCATTATTTTAAAATCTGTTTGCAAGAAAAATGTCATCTATGAGAATGCTGTAAATTATCTCTGATCATCTCAGGAGGTGCTGTGAGTTTAGTTTGCTTTATTTCCATGTGGTTGACATGCATTGTAAATGCAACTCTGCAGGTTCAATATATATTACAGCTGTTGATTAAACCCGTTAACTCGATTAATTTGAAAAAAAAAACGCAATTAAATCGCACCATAATAAAAAAGATTCCTGAGAAATGCAAGCTTGTTTACTCCAGAGGGCAGTAAGTGAAATTTCAGCTGTATGAGCAACACACAGTTTATACAGTGAAGAAAACACTTCAGTAGGAAGAACGACGCAAACATACATTACATTCTTGCATTCAAAACACTTGAAGGGATGCAAATGCCAACTAAGGGATCTCAAAATGTGTTTAAAGATTGAGTATTAAACTATATTTAATTTGAAACAGTGAACTAAACATTTTATGTTTATGATGCGACGCACCAGAGACGCTACACAAGCTATTTGTTTAAAAATGACAAAAACCCACATTCCACAAGCGGAGTTTTCTGTGATGACGCGGTCCAGTCAGAGAGAGAAAGGTGAACAATGGAAAAAAGTAGCGGTATAGGCGACATCGCATTTTATTTTAAGCGAAAAAGAGATGAGGAGAAAGAGGAATTTTGCGAGGGGGATTCGCAAGGTTCAACTAACAAAGTCTCTTCACAAGGTTTACCGGAGACGACTAACATTAGGGATGCTGTGAGCAAAGCTACCGTGACCACAGCTGTCACTTCAACGTCCACTGTAGCCGGTGAAGGGAGAACATATAGATTCAATGCAAATTGGCTCAAAATGTTCCCATGGCTAGAGTTCGAAAACAACATCACGTTCTGCAAATATTGTAGAGGGCAGAAACAGGTGGGCATCTCGTCCTATCTGGACGAGCTATCTGAAATAGCTCTTGTAGGTGAACGTTGGGAGCCGGCTCGCATATCAGAATCTATTTATAAAAATATTTAAAAACAAACTAAGATACGAATAATCAAAAGATTTAAAAATAACAATAATAAATAAAATAATATAGGCCTAAATGCTCAAGCGCACACATTAGTTCTGACTGTCCACTCAGACTAAAAGCCTCCCCTGTTGTTCCTGTCAATCAGACACGCAGTGTCAACCAATGAACCAAAGATGCGTGAGGGAGGGCGGAGCCAACTTATGTTGTTCAGATTGTATTTGCATTGTAACATTTATATGCACTTTGTTATTTACATTGAAAAGTTATACTTTAAATGCACACGTGAAATAACATCCTTCTTTTTTACATTTATTTCAATTTGTGGGATGCTGCAGTTTTGCAAATTATTTATTTTTCTTTGATATGTTGCATTATTCTATTATCAGTACCGCCGCTACCTACATGCATACTAAGCAGTTTGCGTAGGGCATTAACTCCCTAGGGGGGCACCATCTTACCCTAGGATGGCACCAGAAAGTCCACCGGCTGCCCTTACTCGTTCGCTATACGTTATTCAATGACCCGAAAGCAGTTGTGCAACACAGACGATCGCTTCACGCTCATATCACGTGTAGGGCATCAATTTGGCCAGTGGTGGCCCTGTCTATTATGCTGTTCAGACTGTATTCGTTTTGAATGGTTAGATTTATATGCACTTTGTTTATATACAATAAGTTATACTTTAAATGCAAATGTTTAATAGTATTATTTTTCTTAACAAATCAATGCATTTTTAAATAAATTGTGGTTAAGGCAAGTATAATTTCATTTAATAATTTAATTAGAATTGTTTTAACACCAATTATGAAAAGAGCCGGAATGCCCACCGCTAATCTGAAAAGAGATAGTGTAGAGAAACATCTCACTGTGGCATATCCAGTGCTCTGGATGAGACAGGAGAAACCATCAGGCTCTGTGTAAGCAGCCTTGAGGAGGCAAGTGCTGCAGTCTGAGGAGAGAAGTGGAAGCAGCTGAAAATAAAGATAAACATTGCATACTTCATTGTGAAAGAAGAAGAACCTTTCATCAAATTTGGGCCGCTTATCAGACTCCACCACTGATATCCTTGGATTTTAGTAGGCATGGGTTCAATGTGTGATTTGGGAGGTATGTGCTGTTCCACCGATGTGTGTCCCTTAGTACACGCACACACACTCAAACACGCAGTATAAATATGTATGTAAAAAATTGTTTGTTAATAAACTCTGTATTTAATTTTCACTGTGCTCCTAAATTTCTATGTGTGCTCCTACATTTTTTCATTTAGGAGCGCATGTACTCCTTGGGAAAAATGTTAGCGTAGAGCCTGAATGTCACTTGATGCATGTCCTTGTACTGGAAAACCATGAACAAAACTATACAACATAAAAGGAAATGCAACCCAGAATACATTAAATACAGGTTATGTTTAATCTATGGCAGGTCGACACTTGATTTCCAATGTAAAATCTGTCCTGAAGCAAAACCAGTTTAGAACCACTGAGTTAAATGTACAGAAAGGAGCACTCTGGCTCTGTTGGTGTGCACCTACAGTATATGTTAACTGTTAATAATCATAGGACATTACTTCAAAAGCTCACACAGCTGATGTTATTTTTCATTTAGTAGTTAATTTAACATGCCATGATAACATGTAAACTAACATGCTTTAGTTATATAACATGTTATAGTTACATGATATTTTTTATCATGTTTAAAATTATGTTTATTATAATTCTGTTAGCTTTCTTATTTTTTCTATTTATTTTATTTTCAAAAGGGAGACTTTTTTTTTTTTACACATACTTCAATAAAATATATGGTTTCAAGTTTCAATCATAATAAAGTGTTTGCTCAAAAATAAATAGATAAATAAAATAACCCTTCTGTTTTCACTGATAATAGTAATTGTGTAATACCTAACATTTTCTGAGACTGTTATCATACCGTGAAAATCTCATACCGTTGCAACCCTAATATATATATATATATAATTTTTTAATATTTAAAGATAACTATGTATAATCATATACTGATATAAATATGTATAATCATTATATATTGAATTATTGTTATATGAGGGGCTTTCTCAGCAAATATTTGTATATGCGATTAATCGTCATTAATTAATCGGGACACCATGTAATTGACAGCCCTAATAAATAAATATATATATATATATATATCTCTGCGATGGACTGGCGACCTGTCCAGGGTGTCCCCCGCCTTTCGCCCAATGTTAGCTGGGATAGGATCCAGCCCCCCCGCGACCCTGTACACAGGATAAGCGGTTGACGATGGATGGATGGAGATATATATATATCACTTTTGTCTTAGTTTCTTTAATACAAATATATATATATAAGTAATTCAAGACACGTTCACCTTGATATATGTTTTATATATTTTCTTTAGGCAGCATTAACTGTATCACCAAAACACAAAAGAAATACAAATTTGATAATAACACACATTTGGCAGCATTGTTTTGGGAACACAAGGGAATTTATTAGGCTTATTTATTTTGATTATTATTGTCTTTACATTAGGGCTGGGCGATAAAAAGATATCGATATATATCACTATAAAGAAAATCCACGATAAGCTTTTGAGGAATTTTTGATATTTACTGTGTTTCGCTAAAACACAAGCAGTTCGGTTTTCTCAGGCTGCGTTTCCACTGGGGCGGATGAAATCCGCTCACAGCGCTAGTAAAGAGCTTGCTACGCACCGCTGCCAATCCTACGATCCACCTTGCGAGCATGACACTCGGCTTTCATAGGAATGAATTGAAAACGCTCTTAGCTTCGCTCACAACGCGCCAGTGGTAACGTAGGGTCAGACTGGATGAACTTGCTAATGCTAGCTGCCTTGCTAACAATTAGGTTACGTCGGACACCGGATTGATTCCATTCGCATCGCAAGACTTCATGACAACGGTTGCGCTCTCTCATCATCTCTATTGAAGAGCGCGACAGAACAACAGTGATGTTAGAATTTATATTTTCTTCTTTTCTTCTGTCAACTTTGAAATAAAAAAAAGAAGTGAAATGTGTAAATTTATATCGTGATAAATATCGATAGAACAATATGAAAAAGATTATCGTGATAACAATTTTGGCCATATCGCCCAGCCCTACTTTACATTTATAATTGTCTTTAGTTCTTAATCTGTAGGCTACAAGTAATTTTCAACCTGTTGTTGTTGACGGACGCATGTGTGATGGCCAGGGGTGTAAAGTAACGAATTAAAAATACTTATGTTACTGTAATTAAGTCTGTGGCATGGGGGGCATGGTCGTGTCGGTCTACGGGAGAGAGAGAGAGAGGGGGAGAGAATTTCCAGAAAGCACGACAGACGGGAGAGTGCGTCTCGATCGTGCTCTATAAATTTATATATATATAGATATATACACACACCTTTGTGGGAGGTTTAATTACTTAACTACTTTTTAAGTAGTTTAAAAATGTTATAATTTTACTTCTACTTGAGTACATTTTAAGTGCTGTAACTGTACTTTTATTGCGCTATTTTCACACAGTCTGTGTTCGCAACTTCCCTGTCCTCATTTTATTTTCATCTATCAACATGATTGGCTAGAGAGTCTTGTGACTCCCATCAAATCAAATCACACATAAAAAACTTGAATGGCAGCTGTAGATCTGGCGCTAACTGTTATGGATGTGGAGAATGCCACAAACACATTTTCAACACCTGAACATCACGGCCGCAATTTCATATTTCTGCTTACTAGATTCTGTGTGTCTCTAATACAGCCTGAAATTAAGCTATCACTGAGATTATTGGGTTGATGTGAGAGATTAAGGCAATTTTATCAATATGGCTGGGCGATAAAACAATCTTGATGTTTATCTGAATAAATAAATAAGTCCTCGATATCGATGATAAAATTGAGTAATTTTCTAAAGTTTCTATTCTTAGCCCAAGTACTACATCTAGAACAGGGGTTTCATTACATTGATCGCGATAGCAAGAGCACCACTGGTTGATTGATCTAAATTAAATATAAAAGATAGACTTTATTTCCTCACGTCTGTAGCTGCATGCTGTTTGATTGACAGGCCGCTAATGTTTGTGCGCTAATGCGTGTAAGTGCCTAAAAGGTCAAATACACTTTATAATTCTGCCAATGCCCATCTTGGTGAGGCATAAATGTAAACACAGTCGATTTGGTCTAAAGTGAACGTAAACAGTGGGACAAAAAGTGTATTTGCATCAAAACGTCAGACTTGAAGTGTACATGTTACCGAATTGAGCACGGTCTAGTAGGCTATGACATAAAAAGGCTATTACTCAAACAACAATAACAAGAAAACGAGAAAACCACTCACTACTTTTGGCAGAATAACTTGAGTAGCTTTAAAAGTATTAATGTAATAGAATAAAACAGTGACATTTTTAATAACAATATTTTTTAATAATATTGTTATTTATCTATTTTTATATAATACTGACCCCTGATGTAGAGATTTTGTTCATTTGTATAATAAATTACCAGGAAAGTAGAGATGATAAAATTATTTATAATTATGCTTAGCCTTTATCAAGTTTTTTCTAATGCCTGATAGAAAAGTAGCAACCTTTGTAGAGCAATACTTCAGGCAGAACATTCTACCAATCACAAACTTAAGAAAATTGTGCATCATGCATTAGAATGAGAACACAACTATTTCTGAGCTTAGAAGATACAAGAACTAAATAATTGTGGAACATTGTATCTCAAAAGGAGGACCATGTGCTACTTAAAGAAATTTTTCATACAAAAAGAAAAATTCTCTTATTCCCTCACCCTCATGCCATCCCAGATGTCTATGAACTTGTTTCTTCAGTAGAACAAAAATTAAGATTTTTTTGAAGAATATTCAACTCCAGTTGTTTTATCCATGATTTCAGAAGTGATATGATAGGTGTGAGTGAGAAAAAGATACATTTTTAAGTCCATTTTTGCTAGAAATTCTTCTCCCTGCCCAGTAGATGGTGATATGCATGAAGAATGTTAATCACAGAAAACAAAAGAAGAAGAAAGTGAAAGTTAACTTGGAGATTGACTGAGCAGGGAGGAGAATTTATAGTAAAGATAGACTTAAATATTGATCTGTTTCTCACCCAACCTATCATATCTCTTCTGAAGACATGGATTCAACCACTGGAGGCACATGGATTAGGCTACTTTTATGCTGACTTTGGTGATTTTTTTGAGCTTCAAAATTTTGGCACCCATTCACTTGCATTGTATGGACCAAATATATTCTTACTTATATATCCAGATATTCTTCTAAAAATCTTAATTTGTGTTCTGCTGAAGAAAATCATACACATTCAAGATGGCATAAGGGTGACTAAATGATGAGAGAATTTTGTGTGCGTGTCTGTGTGTTGCATTCCTTGCATTGTTTTGAACATGTTTTATGTGCAACAACAACTCTCTCAGTCAGCATTAAGGAACATTTTGATGCAAAACATGAATGATTTTAAAGTAATTGTTTCATACATTATGATATTGAAAATATATTTTTCATCTTTTAATTTCTGCAATCATGTCGCCCTTTTATTTTATAATTCAGATAAATGTAGTAATAACAGTTTCATTGGTAAGTGATAAATTTTAAAAGTTGTCAATCACAAGCACCAATAAAATACCTATATTTTTTTATTCTTTCTGGAAACAGCCATAAAAGGAAATGTAAATTACGGTAAGTGTGCTACATTTTTAAATTGCAGCATAGAGTTTTTATTATAAAGGGGCATAGCTTTCACAACTCAGTACTCAATACTCACTACTCGAGTACTTTTAAATGAGCTACGCTTTTACTCTTGAGTAGTTTTTAGACTCTACTCAAAAAAAATTTTAAGAAGTAAAGTTTTTGAGTATTATTTTTCAGTACTCTTTCCACCCCAGTGATGGCGAATGGAGCCGTTGGAGATGGCAAATGTTTGGATTTGGGGAGGTGGTTAAAAAAATAAAAAAATTCAGCGCTTGTAATTTTATTTATTTTTTTTTTCGTTCAGTTTTCATTTAGAAATTTCTTTTGTTTATGTTTTTCTTGTTTCAATAAATTAATTACATTTTTAAAGCAAAATCAATAAAGAAAAAAAAATTCACAAACCCTTGTCAGTGGGGTTCCCGATGTAATTGGATATCGCAATATTTTTTAAGACGATTATCAGTGGGTTTTTTTCCTGGCTACAACTTCCACAGTTGTAATGAAAATGTATGTTATGGTTTACTGTGACAAATGTTAGTAAGGGTGTTGATGTGAAGAGTCTTGTAATTGATGTTGGTGCAGGGCAGGTGTTTTCTCTTTCCCTTGTCAGTTCTGTTCAGAATTTCTGGGTTGTCAAGCCATTTGAAATGGGTGAATTGCTCCATAGTGCTCTAATCTAGAAAATTATCACGTAAAATTCAAATGGGTCACATGCATCACGATATCGAAGGAAGCCTGATTTAATCATGCATGTGAGCCGCTCTGCGCTATCCTGTCACAAAGCACACATTTTGAGGGAAGCCCTGTTGACATGCGAGCACAGAAAGAGCAGAGCGCAACTTCAGGTTTCGATCACTCAGCGCACATCAGTGTCTCACACAAGAAGCATAATTAGTACTTATAAAGCAAGATGAATATCATAAGTTTGCTGCATTGCATGACAGTAATGTGTACGGATATGGCTTGCATTAGAGTTTTTAAATAAAGGAGTATCTTAATAAAATATAAACCCATAGTGCATTGGTGATGCTTGCAGTGTTATTTAATGTCATAGTTTCAAAAGTATGTTTTAAGTAAAATTGTTTAATAATCCTCATGATGTGTATTATTTAAAACATCTGACAATTGAAAAGCTTTCAGCCAAGATAGGCCTGAACTATTTAATTATTTTTCAGCTGTTTAATGATATTTAGTCTTGTTGTATATTTGAGTTTATCAATATAATATACCTATTAAAAGGCATTTTCCAAATAAACGCTGCTCAGACAGAAGGGAAGCAAGCACGTTTATACTCCTATTACTTTTTGCCACAACTGTCAATGGCAACCTTATTCATAGTAGCGCCATCATTCTTTTTTTGAGGGAATGACAACGTGGCTGCGAGGGATATAAGTACAGATTCTTCACATGGTTTTATGGTAGTTTAAAGTGCATTTAGAAAAACACTCCATGTGTTCAATGGGTAACTTCTGTCAATAACTGGGTTGTAACAGTAAATGAAAGCAGAAACACTTCACAACTCCCACGTGCCTCCCAAAGAACATAAAATAATCTGCTCAATGGACAAAACTACTGCAAATACTGCCAAGACTCATTTACTTAACATGCTCAAAATAAGGTTTGCATATCTTTCTCTTTAGGTCCATACACAAGTAAATATAAATAGCAAGATGCAGCTCTGGTATTTACCAGGTTATCTGCCCTGTCAAAGGGGATTATTAGTATTTAACACCAGTAAAAGCAACTATTGCTGCACTTTTGAGAAGACTTTTAAATTTTGTACCAGTGGCATGTCTAGGGATCTCTAATTTTGTTTCAATAATCTGAATTCTTAAAAGGCCCCAACAGATAATTAATTTCAATTCAAAGTTGTCTGCTAAACCAACACACCTAGAACATACAACAGTATGTAAAAAAAAATAAACTTGCATGAACTTGCAGTATGTTATGACCTCCTCCCTCCCCTAGTTGCCTAGTTGACATGTCACTGACAGACTGGGCCTCAGAAACAAAACTCTCACATAAACACTTTACTTTTAGCCTTCCATTGATACACACAGACAACATTATTTTAAAAAGAGGTCTAAAACCTCATGAAAGTATTAATAACGTACAATTTAGCCGATCCATGGCAAACTCCCATGTATTAGCCAAAAAAGCCTAAAGGCACGAGCTACATATAAAAGGAGAGTAAACATTTACTAAAGCTGATATTATAAAGGTGGAAATCTACCCTAGATGGCAGGGATATGTTTAATATCAGTAACACACTGTCTGCCGTTCTGTTTTGAGAGTGAGAGTCATTTCAGAGAGGATGAGTGTGTAAGCTAATGTAATATGACTAAGCCTGTTAGCTTTAAAACTCCAACTCCAACTAAACTATTGTCTCTGAACGCTAACATTCGGCAAGCTATAGTTCAGTAAATTAAAATAATAAGAATAGACCCTAATTATATAACCTATTCAGAGATGTGAATTAAATATTGTGGATGAGGTTTGACTAAATGTTAATTTTGTTCTCTGACGCGCTAAGGCTCGATGCTAATAGTCATTAGCTTGCAGTGAAGCCGCGGCTCACCCACAGAACCAAAATACACTCACCAAAACAGCCCATTACACCACATAACACGATTCGGGAACTTACCTTGTTTGTCTGCCTGTGCCATGTGAATAAATGCAATAAATAAAAGGCGCATAATTCCGACGCATGGTGATTTTGTTCGTCTTAGACGTGAGGAACTCTGTGTTGTGTCCTGGCACGCCATCCTGCTGTTGTTTCTCTCTCGACCTGTGCGCGCCTCGTGTGCGCGCTCATATAAACAGAGCTCACGAGCCCACTCGTGAGAGACACCCAGCGGATGTGAGTGCGACAATATCTCCAACTGTCACTGTTTCACACTTTTAAAAACTAATAATAAAGATCAACGAAATAAAAAAGTCGTTTGTTCATGTACTGCCTCATCGAACCGTTTATGCATATTTGCACTGCATTGCCTTCCATTTTAGAGATAGGTGTACTATTTTGTGGGTATCTGACATTTTGAAATTCTTTCAAAAAAAAATAAATAAAAAAGTTAGGAAAAATTCTGAATTCTGAATATAGTGCACCAATAGAACTGAAATAGTAAATAGGCTTTCCACCTTTGTGTAGAATTAAATAGGCTTTCCACCTTTGTGTAGAATTAATATAAAGTCAGTCATCCCCCTCCCAGATGATCATGCAAAGTAGCCTGCATGCACGTGAAAGTGGAAGAACAACACATGCAAACCAGCATACAAAAAACAGGTGCATCTAATCAGCCTTTTTTCCTAACCAAATTAAAGGCCATGTGTTAATTTGACGGTTCTAATCTGATCCCTTCAGAAAATAAATGTAGCTTTAGGAGGACTGAAGACTGCAGTACTAAGTTAGCTTGTGCATACTTGTGAAACAGTTGGAATACGAAGTATTACGTCACAGCTACTCATTTATTTGTTTGGATTACTCATGGTTTTATTTGTATTTGTTAACCAAACCTTTATATATAGACACATCACAATAGATGATTTGAGTTTTTTTTTTGTTTGTTTGTTTGTTGTAAACAATATATAACATTCATTAAGCACATACATTGAGTAGCTTTACACTGACATTCTAGTTACACCAGATGGCATTATTATTTGTAATGAATTACTGTTAAAGAAATATGTGTATCAGCATTTCCTTTCTAATATGTAAATGTTGTCATCCCCCACACACACACACTCTAACTGGAGGTGATGGATGTGATCATGTGGCCACTGTGTTTGTATTATGACAGAAGCTATGTGAGCCACCATATATGGCCATCATTATATTTTTCCCTGTTTAAATATTTATTGCTTGTGAAGTTATCTGCATAGGCAAACAGGTACTAAGTCCCACATGCTGCATGTGTGATTTGATTAATTAATATACTGTATACTGTAATATATGTCAACAGTTTTTAGCTCCTTTCAACAATTAAATATATATATATATATATATATATATATATATATATATATATATATATATATATATATATATATATATATATATATCTTTCAACCATCAGGTTTTGTTTGTATATATAAACTGAATATTGATCCATTGTTACTGATTGTAAAATCAAATTAGTTGACCATACTTAGATTTTTAAAAGGCAATCGGTTTGCATACTTTTTTATTTTTATGTTAACATACTTATTTGGCTCAATTAAAGTGAAATTAATTATTTTAGCACAGTTTACTAGTTACAAGTAAACTTATCTAATCTGTGCTTATC